>NW_019266118.1:260391-278813 GCF_002742605.1 Olea europaea var. sylvestris
ATCGTTGTCTGCTCGATCTTGTTCCTCCTCGTTGTTCATATTTCCAATTTGTTCTCCACCATCTATTACTAATAAACATCCTTCATCACCAAAATCTTCCTGATTCTCAACAACTTCATTTAAAATACTTACACAAAGAAAAGTTTCTGTACAGACAGATATAAACCACTTTACGTTGTTGTCACAATCAATTATGATTGGTGCAGCTGGAGCTTTAGACATTATCGAGACGAGCTGAAATCTTCATTTTGTATAAACTCGTATCGATATTCAATGCCTCCTTAACTTTATCATATAGTTCCATGTAAGAAATTGTTTTTGCAACAAGAATAGGTATTGTTTTCCTTTTGCCATTTCCAGAATACTTCCATTTCCATCCACCTTCAACTGTCTGCTCATATTCAATTGGATAACAAACCGATATCCATACCATGTCCATGGTGTCCATAACCTGTAACTCAACATATAAATTTCATCAAATTTCAAACATCATACACTATTGATAATGATATGTACGTTGTCATGGATTTCAGAAAACGATATCTATGTCGTTCTCAATTTCATAAAACGATATGAATGTCGTTCTGTACTGAAAAAATCAAATACACGTTTCACGTGAAAACAATGTGAAAAAAGCCAATCATCCTTCACCACTTTACATTTCACTTCAATTAATACTAAGAAATAAAAACAAGGGGTAATGAAAATAAAATTGGAAGTAACCCATTTAAAGATCCAATCAAATCATAAAATAAATTCAAAATTATTATTGAAAAATGAACACCACAAACACATATACAACAATATGAACGGATGATTCAAAATAATGGAGAAAGAAAGTGGCTCAAATATCGAAAATTTACCATACCATCTCTTCTTCTCCAAATGCCCAATAAAAATATAGCAAGACTTTATTATTCACTTCAACCAAATGAATGTTCAAGGGAATGAGAATGTAGATTTTGTGATTTCATTAAGTAGAGAAGAAGATGATGATAAGAAATCAGTATGGCGGCATCTACAGTGGTTGAGTCGTTCTTAGAGGAGGGAGGGAAGGAGATTAGGGTTGAAAGGAAATTGAAATGAAAATAAGGGCAATATCATCATTTCACATACAAGGATATTTTAGTCTTTTACAAATTCTATTTTCCATATTTAATAACTTTAGGCCTTTCAACTAAAAGTCTTAGTTCCTGGTCTTTTTGAACAAATGTTTAGTTTGACCAAGCCTTTTAAATGAATCCCCCATAAAATTCTCTCAAGGGTCTGCTTGGAACCTCTTTTTGGGGAAGGGAAATGAGTTGGGAAGGCCATGCCCAATATATATTTTGTTCAATTGGCTTTTGACCAAAATTATAAAAATGAAAAGAATTTTAATTATTTGTAAAATAAAATTGGAGAAGAGATTGGAGTTTTTCTCTAAATTTGCTGAAGTCGTGATTTGAACCTTGGACGATAAATAAATATTTTAACTCCACAACCATTATGACAAATGATGATCTTTTGATATTTGTGGGCAAAAAATATATATATTATATTTCAAAAAATTGTTTCATTTTCACTTCAAAAATAAAATTTAATTAGAATTAAAATTTAACAATAATCCACTGGTTGAACCATTGATCAATAAATATGCATTCAAAATCATCTTCTCCTTAGAATTTAAACTCTTCTTTTTAAGTTTAAGGTCGTCTCTTCTTCGTAATTGATCTCCAGTGCACCCAATGTTTTAACATTATCCACAACTCAGCAATTGGTCGAAAATAATTACTGAGTCATTTATTCATTAGATACATATTATAATACACGAAATTTTTTAAAATAAATTTTATTGTTATATTTTGAAAAGAAAAATGGACAAAAAAATATTTTTTAAATTTTTATCTTATTTAGAGTCCAATAATTAGATTTTAATAAAAAGCGATGTAGTATATCAATATTGTATTCATTTTAAAGCTTTTAATTGATAAGAACTATTTAACTCAAGATAAAATCGATTCGGATAAGCCAACACCAAGATATTGCAGTTTGACAAAATCGTAAAATATAACTTATCAACTTAATAAAAATGTGGAATGGAAATGAATTGCTGACACCGTTTCACTGATTTGCATAATAATATTGAAATCATTTCTGAAATATAAAGCGACTTCGATATTGTTTCAGCGTCGATCAAATACACTCCGCTTAACTGATTTGTATAACGACATTGAATTCGTTCCTGAAATACAAAAAATGATGTATATGTCGTTTCGATATCGAACACACAATGCTTCACTGTTTAAAAGGTTTGGCACACGCTATGGAATAAGTAAACAACGTTTATATCGTTTCAATACAGTTTTCGACGACAGTGATATCGTTCCTATTTAATCGGAACTATAATATCATATATATTGTTTCAGGAGTGGTTACACTAGAAAGTTATGACTACGATATTAAATATAATTGAAATTTACATATTTTCGTGACTTTTTATAATTTTTAAGTTTACGTATTGTACATGTTTAGAATGTAAAACATTGTGCATATTCATGTAACGATATACACTTCGATCCGATGACACATAGAGTAGTTGATGTCGTTCTAGTATAAAATGTTCTTATTCTAATAATGACTTTTAAATTTTTCACTAGGCACAAAATAATAATTAAAACGACATATGCATTGTTTCTTTTCAATTTTAACGAGTTTGAAATCATTACAGTTTAAATAATAATTAGAACGGCATATGATGACCGAAAGAAGGCATCAAGTGAATTGATAGCACTCGAATGGCTCAGAAAAAGAGCGAATGGATACTATCTTTCTTTCTGTTGAATGAGATTAACCTCACTTAGTGACTTATTTTATCATCCTATGTACAACAAATATATATCATGTGACTGTGGATGATCGAATCGTCATTTTTATAATTATCGTTTTTATTTATCGTTTTAGTTAAGATTTAAACTAAGGCGATATCAATGTTATCAAAATTGTACTGAAACGATAATAATATATTTATGTATCAAACCCACAAAATAAGATAACAACATCCAAATCGTTATAGTACAAATTTAATGAGTTTGAAATCATCTCAAATCAAATCACAGTGATAACAATATAGATATCGTTTATTTTCATATAAAATGATATTTATATCGTTCTAACTAAATATAAAGATTCAACTGTTCACAACCACCTGTTCCGCTTTCAGCGTACGTTTAACAATCGAGAAATGTCATTAAGTGAATTGATATCACTGAAATGACTTATAAAGAGTGAACGAAAATACTTTCTGTCTAAATAGTTCGAAGGTGTATAAGAACAAAAATTTTCTCATAGTTTCTTTTGAGGGAGATCGAACCCACTTGATTATCTATTTTGATCATCCTACATATGTCAGATGCATGTCTGGTGGTCGTGGACAGTTGAATCGTTATTTTTAGCATAAACGATATAAAATGTCGTTTTATTTTAATTGAAACGATATGTATTTAGTTTTAGTTATGATTTAAGCTAAAACGATATCAACGTCGTCAAATTTGTATAGAAAGGATAATGATATCGTCATGTATTAAAATCATAAATAAATTAACGATATTCATATCGTTTTAGTACAAATTTGACGAGTTTGAAATCGTTCCAATTCAAATCACAAGTATAACGACGTAGATATCGTTTCTTTTCATATAAAACAATAATTATATCGTTCTGGATAAAAATAACGAGTCGATTGTCGACAAACACCCGTCATGCCTTCGGCATACATAGAAAGATCGAAAGAGGTCATCAAGTGGATTTTGATACCACTTGAATGACCTAAAAAGAGTAAATGAAAATACTTTCTGTCAAAATAATTAAAATGTGATATAAAATCATGAGAACAAAAATGTTCTCATAGTTTCTTTTGAGGGTGATCGAACTCACTTGATTACCTATTTTGATCATCATGCATATATCAGATGCATGTTTGGTGGTCGTGGACGGTCAAATCCTTATTTTTAGTATAAACAATATAAGTATCATTTTATTTTAACTCAAACGATATGTAATTAGTTTTAGTTATGATTTAAACTAAAACGATATCAACGTCGTCAAACTTGTATTTGAAACGATAATGATATTGTTATGTATCAAAATCACAAATAAAATAACGATATTTATATCGTTTTAATACAAATTTAACAAATTTGAAATAGTTACAATTCAAATCACATGTATAACAACGTAGATATCGTTTCTTTTCATATAAAACGATAATTATATCGTTTTGAATAAAAATAACAATTCGACCGTCAACAACTACCTGTCATGCCTTCAGCATACGTAGGACGATTGAAAGAGGTCATCAAGTGAGTTTTGATACCACTCGAATGACTTAAAAAGAGCGAATGAAAATACTTTATGTCAGAATAATTAAAAGGTGGTTTACAATTATGAGAACAAAAATGTTCTCATAGTTTCTTTTGAGGGAGATCGAACCCACTTGATTGCCTAATTTGATCATCCTACATATTTCAGATGCATGTATGGTGGTCGTGGACGGTTGAATCATTATTTTTAGCAAAAACGAAATAAGTATCGTTTTATTTTAACTGAAACAATATACGTGTAGTTTTAATTATGATTTAAACTAAAACGATATCAACGTCGTCAACCTTGTATTGAAACGATAATGATGTCGTTATGTATCAAAATCACAAACAAAGTAACGATATTCATATTGTTTTAGTACAAATTTTACGAGTTTGGAATCATTCCAATTCAAATCACAAGTATAACGACATATATATGATTTTTTTTCATATAAAATGATAATTATATCGTTTTGGATGAAAATAATGATTTGACCATCCACAACCATCTGTCATGCCTTCAACATATGTAAGACGATTGAAAGAGGTCATCAAGTAGGTTGATACCATTCGAATGACTTTAAAAGAGCGAACGAAAATACTTTCTGTCAGAATTGTTCGAAAATGGTATACAATCATGAGAACAAAAATGTTCTCATAATTTCCTTTGAATGAGATCGAACCCAATTGATTATCTATTTTGATCATCCAACATACATCACACGCATGTCTGGTGGTCGTGAACGGTAGAATCGTTATTTTTAATAGAAATGATATAATTATCGTTTTATTTTAACTGAAACGATAAGTATGTAATTTTAGTTATGATTTAAGCTAAAACAATATCAAAGTCATCAAACTTGTACTGAAATGATAATGATATCGTTATGTATCAAAATCACAAATAAAGTAAGGATATTCATATCGTTTTAGTGCAAATTTGAATAGTTTGAAATTGTTTCAATTCAAATTACAAGTATAACGACATAGATACCGTTTCTTTTCATATAAAACGATAATTATATCATTCTAACTAAAAGTAGATTCGACCATCCACAACTTCCCGTCATGCCTTCAATATCGTTACGTTGTTCAGTGCACTTTTTTTATTTGAAGGACATCTATATCATTTTGAGCTTCAGGAACGACTTCCATGTCATTCTTAGAATGAGTGCATTTTTGTACAGGAACGATTTATATATCATTTATGTATAGTCATAACAACTTTTATGTCGTTACCAAAATAAGTTAAGCAGTGTGTATTTCATACTGAAACAATATAGATATCGTTTTTTATTACAGGAACGATTTCAATATCGTTATATTAGTCACTATACTTTTTTGTATTGGAACGACATCTATATCGTTTTGTGCTTCAAGAACGACTTCAGTGTCGTAATTAAAATCAATACATTTTTGTACTACAACGATCTTAAAACACTTTGTTTCAAAAGGAAGAAAATATATATTGTCATTAGATTGATTGCATTTACATCAACTGTAACTATATGAACTTCGTTTACATTTCAATAGTGTAAAAGCATTTCAATAGTACAATAACCACAAAATTTAATAAATCATCTTGTGCTTCAAATAAGCACATAATTATAAAGTTACAAATCAGGACAATATTACAACATTAATCTCAGACGATTATTACTCGAGAACTTCAAGAATCATGAATGTTTTGGAAAAAAATTATAAAAATAGAAATGAACGATCGATTAATATAGTCTTTATGGATCCATTGAATAATTTTGATCATTTATAATCTCAGCACTGTCACAAATTTAGGAACTATGAGTATGAATTATGATGATAAACAAGTAAGTTCATCTAGGATATAAGCCAGCCATTACATTAAAGTTTCTATCGTACACACATATATACACATACTTTCGACCTATATCTTGTTAAAACTAAAGGAATAAATTGTTTAAAATTCTGGACCAATTGTTTCTATGTAAAAAAGTCATCCACCAGTAGCACCTAAAGAAAAAGGAAAAAAACGACGTTCCCCATTTTTCTTTGGGTCGGGGATGGAAAAGGCTGACACAATATTCGACCTGCTATGTTCAATTCCTCTTAGAGTAAAGTTGAGTAAGCATGTCCCTCAAGAGAGATGCAGTACGAAATCACAAAGTAAACATTCAAATTTCTAAATCTTTATATTGAAAGCAAGTAAATGAGCAAGATAACACAGACGATGATTATGTAATTTGTAGGAAATAATTCCAAATCAATTATCCATTATAAATATAAATGAAATAATAAAAGAGTATGCTCCAACAAAGCCAAGGTACTGATTTCTATTTCAATGTATTGGTTTATTCCATCTTATTTGGGAATAAAAACATGCAATCCACTGATATATTATGACTGTACTTCTAACCATTTGATGTTGTGAATAAATTCTTTAATCATTCGATTTTTCCAATTAAATTTTGAAAAAGTTGTGAATTGATGTTCAACACCTCTTTGACTTTATCATATAATTCCACCTAAGAAATAGTTTTTGCAACAAGATTAGGAGTTGTTTTTTCTTTTTTATTCCCTGCATATTTTCATTTTTAAACACATTCAACCGACTACTCATATTCAACTGGAAAACAAATTGATATCCATACCATATTCGCGGTGTCCATAACTGTAATTCAATATTAAAATTTCATCAAATTTCAAACATTGTACAGTACTGATAATGATATGTAAGTTGTTACGAATTGCAAAAAACGATATGTAAGTCGTTATGTACAGACGAAAATTAAATGTATGTTTTACAATAGACCAATAAAAAGAATAGCCAAACATGCCTTTGCAAACTTACATTTTACTCTAACTGATAAAAATGATGAGTAATGAGAAAAGGGTTTGAAAGTAATCCATATCAAAACTCTAATCTAATGATAAAATTAATTCAAAATCATTGTTCACAAATAAAAATCATAAACATATATACAATAACCTGAAGAAATTATTCAAAAAATAGACAAAGAAACTAACCCAAAAATTGAAAATTACAACACTCCCTTCTTCTCCAAATGCCCGACAATAATATTGCAAGATTTTATTACTCACTTCAACCAAATGAGTGTTCAAGGAAAAGGAAATGTAGAGTTTATGGTTTCATTAAGTAGAGAAAAATGATGATGACAAAGAAAGAAATTGCATACCTCTACTGCCAATTTTTGAAGAGCAAATGGAAGGAAGGTAGAATTTAATTAGGGACAAATGGGAATTGAAATGAGAATTAGGGCAGCAATGTCTTTTTTGTATGTAAGGTCATTTTAGTCATTTACAAATTATATTATTCATTTTCCATATCTTTAGGCCTTTTATCCAAAACACTTAGTTTGTGGACTTTTCAAACTAATGTTTTGTTTGACTAGGCTTTTTAAATGAAAGCCCCCAAGTTTTTTCGCCGATTTTGTTCATTTTTAGATGAGGTCATTCACATAAGAAGTTTAAAAAATCAATATTTCTTAGTTTTTGAGACATTAATAATGTAATTTGGATTGTATTTTTCAACTCATTTACATTGGTTGCCATGTTAGATTTAACTTGTAAATGCCAAATATTATACGGACAAAAATCAACTTTGCGAGTTTGATGACTTTATTAAAAATGTAGAATTCTGATAAAATGAATAGAGTTCTTTCGGCAACTCCTTTTTGTTTTGGTTTGGTATGCCCGAAGTTTCCAACGGTGTTCGATGAATCTATGATACCGTACTCGTATGCACGGCTCTACTTTCACCTTTCGGCATAGAAAAGAAAAATCATGGAATACCCAAATAAGCCATGCTTAGCATCATAATTGTCGAGCCTGACCATGTAGAATACCAAATCAATTAAGGATTTCATTGCCCGGGAAGAAGTAGCTCGACTATCACAAATTCTGTCAAGCCTGGACGGAGTTAAATACCTTGTTGTATTGTCGGGAATTTAATTTGTTCGTCTGAAATTCTGTAGAATACTTGATAGTGTAACAGTGTTCGAGTCACACTTCCAGTCGATATACTGAAGAAAAAAGACACCCATAATCTGTTTCAATCGTGTCCAGTCGATATACAAAACATTGCTCAAGTGATTTGAAAATGTTGGGAATTTACACATATTTGGGGGGATGAAAACCATACAACTAATTAACATATGATTGCACAAGAACACAACAAAGAGATCCCAGATAATGGAGAAGTACCATCTTTTGCACGTATAACTTCAATCCTTGATGAAATTGCAAAAATAAAAGTGATATTGAGTACAATAAGCACATGATTAGACACAAAATCTTTACAACTAAACCTCGTAGGTATGAAAATCTGAAGTCTAACTATACAACAAATGAGGGATTCCACGTATAAAAGTTTCATAATCGATCACAATGAAGACACAGAATTGCTTAGGCATGAAGACTGCTGAACCAACCCACTCGAGACTTTGAATTGTGTTAATTATACATAAAACCCACATAATTACAAAATTGAGAATGAAATCAATAACAAGAAAGATTATATTTGATCCCAACAATGGGAAAAACACCTAGTTTCGAGATTGTTTCCTCTAGATTTTCTTTACCTTCTTTCGGTAAAATTTTCTGAGACTGATAGTCTCCGGTTGAACTTCCAATCCTTGGACCAACCGATTAAGGAAGGATAGAATGCATTGGTGAATTTCCGAGGAGCCGTATGAGGCTCTTCTTTCTTGTTTTTCCTCCGGGTAGCTGCACTTGTTGCTGAATTATTTCTCAGCAATCGGGATGATTTTGGATCAAAAATCGAGGAATTCAAAGAAGCATCAGAAGCGCCAAAAGATACGGGGCCATTTTGTGATGATAAATCCATAGGGTATCCAACCGATCCATCCTGATGGGGTGGTGGAAATTTCTCAATCTTTGTCTTAGCATTAGTTTGAGACTCAACTCGCAACCGCTGTAGAATATTGTGGGTGCAAAGAAGGAAATCATTAGATTTTAAGCAAATGAGTCCCTAAAGGTAGATTCCACACACGACACTCAATTATATACACAAACTAGAAAAAGACAGATAAAAGAGTTCAAAGATTAAGCCCTTGTTTGAGCCCCATTTTGGGGGAAAGAATGCATTTTGAATGGTAGATTGATGGAGAATGTGTGGTTAAAAATTAAGGAAAAGTTTTGGATTTGCATGTAATATTATTTTATTGAAGAATGTGTAGCTGAAAATGAGTTTTGGAAAAATAAATTTTTAGAAGAATAGGGCTCAAACAAGGGCCAAAAATGGTGTTTTGCAGAACAGCCAAAATTTTCTTTTAGTGAGGTCTACAACATCACTAAAGTAGCTCCTAATCTTATTAAAATCATTCTGTATCATCATCTTATCATGGAATTCTTAGCAGTTGCAGTTAGAGTAAAAACATAGAACCATAAAATTGCTCTCAAGAAAATCCTAAACACAGTGTAATGATTCACTTCAGCATGAACGTTCCACTTAATAATGAGATTCGCTGAGTTCTTTAAATTCCTTTTCAATTTTTATTTTTTAAAGGGTTCAACGGATTTCACCCCTCCCCTCCTAAAGGAGGCTCAAAAACAGGTCATCAGCTTGGTAAGACTTTGCTCTTACCACTTGAGCTACGTCCTGGCCCTAGTGTTCTTTAAATTGATAAAGAATAAACACTTGATTTCTTTCTCAATGCAGCTATTCGATATGTGGAATCATAACAATAAATAGCAATTCCTTTCTCAGTATTCAACATCTGTGTTTTTTTTCCAAGCATTTTTGGCTAGGGTTCCTTATGCTTAAAAGTAAAAGAAGTTACCTATTTTGAAATTAACTCTTACCTCAGTGTCGAAGTAAGTTACTTGATCCAACTATGAATTAAATATGTTATTATTTTCAAGGTGAACTTTTTAAGCTTAGCAAAACTTGGAGAACGCAGTCCTCTTACTAAAAGTTGATTGTAATCCCACAGATTCACTATTTCTTTAACTGAGCATTCAAGTCAGTTTGTTTCCTCCTTCGATTTCCTTCTCTTGATTCTTGCTGTTATTTTTCTCTCTTTTTTATGGTCTTATGCAAGATTAATAAAAATTTTCTTAAAATACAAGCAAGAGGGTACAACATAGCAAAGAACAAATCCACTGAGCTCAAATTGCATGCAGGACTTTAAATTCCTTAACCAGCACAAGCCCAGTAAGTCAGCGCATCAAATACCACCTTTTACACCCCACGGTTCATCAGAAAGACAGCAGTATTTTTTTCAATTATATTATAAGAGATGATAAGCTCTCCAAATGACACCTTTTACAACTCACACTTCATCAGAAAGACAGTGGTAATTTTTTAATTATATTATAAAAGATGGTAACTAAGATAGCATTTGGCATGGTAATATAGCGCAGAAACAAAATGGAATCCGTTTGACTTACATCTAAGTTAACTTGTAGCTCGGCGTTGGCTTCTGGTGCTGGAATTGCTCGGCCGACCCTTTCATGAACTCTCACTCGTCTGGTTCCATCTACTGCATGAGCTTTCCCACCTAAATCTCGTTGCCTGTAGTCAAGATAAATGTCAGCATATAATTGACATTGGTCAAAAAGTTTCTTGACATCAAGTAAAAGCACCTTCTCGCTTCTTCAACTCTCAATTTTATATCCATTTCCTTGCTTGGAGGATACTTCGGTAAGCTTGATGGCTCACAGGGATATGGTTCGGTGGTAAAGAACTGTTCATAAAAAAGATAATGAATTCTATCACGAGCAATTCTGCCACCAGTTCGCTTGTTCATAATTGATTTTACTAATTAAAACCCCCATCTCCATCAAAAATGCACTAGACAAATACAAATTGCAAAAAACACTAAGCGAGAAGTAAACATCTAACAGTAAAAGATGTTGATTTTATAAGCAAATTTCTTAATATATACCACCTGCAAGAGGTAATACTTCTGATGATTGGTTATAAACAATCTGCCAGTATGAGGATTAGCAAGGCAAGAATATTCGAATAAATGAGTTTGTTAAAACAGAACGTTTTAATGGAGAAATAAAATGGACAAGAAAATGAAATAAGAACAGACAAAATTTTGACATGGTACAGCTATTAGCATGCGTGCAAGACAACAGAGCAGTGACAAAAGTTCACTAAATGCAACTGAATATTGCAAGGGCCAATGGCTTACTCTCACTCACGTATACGAAGTCCACATATACCAAAGGACACTTGTATTGAAACTTACACCCAAATACTCAACTCTCTAAAACGGAACACAGAGCATAATCACTCATACTCGGATAAGGGACTTCACCTCAAAAAATTTGGACGTACTTCAATTGAGAAAGAGCTTGGCACTTTATAGCCAAAGTTGGACAGGTAAAGAGCCATCATGCACACACATGGCTCGTTTGTTGCCACAAATGTGGCTGAATCCCTTATACTCAATAAGTCTAATGAAGTCCCAGAGCTCACCAAAGATAGTTACACAAGAGTATCACTTGATTTTGAGATATAAAATTCCACTTAGTAGAAATATTTTGTGAGAGTTTGGGGATCTAGTACTTTGTAATCCTTTATATTCTCCCCTTTCATATAAGTGAAATTCTTATCTTCTCGGTACATGGACGTAGGCCAAGTGCCGAACTAAGTTAATTTTCTGTGTTATTTCTCTCTTATATTTTGCCTAGACCTTAATGCGGGGGCTTGTGCATAACGATTGGTAACAGAGCAATATCAGAATTATCTTTGACCACTGTAGCCACGTCACTGACGCTTGAAGATGTATCAATAGGTTTTGTTTTATCTTTGAGTTCCAGACAATCAATTTTCCAAAGCTTTCTCTGTGAAAATAGTTGTATTTTCTTCTTCTAACTCTAGATTTATTTCTAGGCAGGTATCTAATCTCTGATTTCCTTTCTTTGACCGATCGGTAATCAACCCATCCAACTTCGACTACAAGTAGCTAAGCCCTCATTCAATTGAGGCACGGCTAAAATTTTTTCACCATTAAATTTCTCCACATCCAGTTTTGAACTCCGAAACCAGTTTGTTGGAACATAGCATTGATACGAAGTGGACAAGAAAATAAAAGAAGCACCCAAAGGACCTAGAGAGTTCACATGGTTAGGTTATTAACTGTCCATGATCACAGAGCGGCCAAAAAATTCACCACCAAAAAGCTGAATGTTAAAGGAGCCAATAACTTACTCTCACTCGCTTAAACAAAGACCACATACACCAAATTAAAATTTTCGAAAATCTCATTATACTAATACTGAACTCTTTACAATGGAATACAAGGAGCATAAACACAGAGACTTCAATTGGCTTTTAGAGCATGTAGATGCTAGGTAGACGTTACTAGCTGATATATGTATATCTTACATAGATGCAGGTCGTAATGATTCTCTGTGTTCAAAGCCATTGCTCCTGCTGGGATGCATAATTATGTTTCCTAAGAGTGAATTAACTAGCAAACAACCTCTCATTCCAAATGATATCTATAGTGATGGTCATGTGTGCAATCAGTAGTAGTAAACCTTCATCCAGTTATATTGTCGGAAACGAATCTGTAAATGTTGCATTGAGGATATAATAAATCTATCTGATAAACATTTAAAAGTGAACCCTATTTTTCAAAAAAAATTATACAGTTTCGAGGAATACTCACTTCAGATTTAATAAACCTATCTAATAGATATTTAAAAGTGAACCTTTTTTTCAAACAAAAATTATATAGTTTCGAGGAATACTCACTTCACTATTTAATGCGGCACTGGCAGAGCCTCGAGCATCAGGGTCAATTGCAAGAAGAGTTTCTACCAGAGCGAGAGCTGATGGCGGAAATTCCTTGAATGTCTCTGCTATGCAACACTTGTAAGGTTGCTGAGGTTTATAAAGAGTAGCATTTGGCAATCTGGATTTCTTCCAATATTCCTCTGATGGAGACCCACATAATTTAAAGATCTTGTGAAGTTGCTCAACCTAATTAGCAAAGAAATCGAGAATGAAGATTTTGAACTTGGACAATTACCCATGACAATAATGATTAAATAGAATGATTTTCAGCAGTCAGAAGCTAAAGTTCACAAAATTAGAAATTTCCCTCGTCAGATAATGGAAAATACATATTGAAGAAGTTGACACTAGTAGATGGACTAAATATGAATGTTAATGATATATTTACGTCATGATGATGAAGGGGATGATTCCAGTTTATGGGATTGCTTAAACGATTGTATCAGACAAAGCAAATCTGAGAGAGAATACCTCTGTCCGTCCCCGCATTATTGGTTTCCCAACAAACAACTCTGCCAAAATGCAGCCTGCACTCCATAAATCAACACCAGGCCCATAATAAGTGGCCCCTAATAAAAGTTCTGGAGGACGGTACCAGAGCGTGACAACACGACTGGTCATGGGTTTCTTGCTTTCAGGATCATAAAAAGAAGCTAACCCAAAATCGGCTATTTTTAAGATTCCTTCATCGTCAATTAACAAATTAGAGCATTTGATATCACGATGTAAAACACCATTGTTGTGGCAATGCTCAAGCCCAGAGAGTAATTGTTTCATAAAAGATTTGACCTGCAACAGGAAATATAATCATGATAAGCCACTCAAATATTCATAACATTGCTAATAAACAAGACTGCTGACACTATAGTAATTTTTTATCAAATTTTCTCAAAAGTCTAGTAAAGATGGTAACGTCGAAATGCTTGTTGACAATGTTGCAAAATATAATGCTACAGTGAACAAAGAAAAATTTCCACTCCAGATGGAAAATTCATTCTTTATAGTTCTTTATGGGCTGACCTTTGACTTCTATACTGCATAGTTTCACCTCACTGCATCATTCTGTAAGTCTGTTTCCTAGCAGTGCTTGGAGTTTATAATTTGAGTGTGAAAGAAACGAGTCCCAACAGACTATTTCTTAAAGCTTAGATTTTTATAAACATCTATCTTTCGATACAAATACCGATATTATATATATGAACAATAATAAATTCTGAGTATTTGTTAATACAAGCGTGCACAATTTCTTGGACAGTGATATTTAGCTGCAGACAATTTTAAGTTGCCCTATTGCACAACGTCTAAGCTTAAAATTCTTTCTCAAACTTGCAAACCATTTCAACGTCATTCGATAGCTTGTTAAACCTTCCATCAATCGTCAAAAAGAAAAGGACAATATGCCACCCTTCCCGAGTGGTGGCGCCGCCAGTTCTCAGTCGAAACTCCGGCGCAGAAGCCGAAGGTCTAAGGAGTCCCTCATCTCCCGCCGGAATCTCTCCGATCTTCTTCTCTCTTTCACCATCGTTCTGAACCCTTGTAAGGTCGGGTTCTGAAGCTTGCTTATTTTCTTCCCTGCGGCGGGAACTCCTCCGAGATTCTTTTTCCTTGGCATCACTTTTCCCAAGAACACAGCCCATTGCAAAAAAATCAAATATTTCAATAAACTAAACTCAAATTTCAGCCGCCATCATCTTATTTCAACAAATTTATCAGTTTCAAGAAATCAAATTTGAGACTTTTCTATAAAAAAAACAAAAATAAGCCCAATCGGAAAAGCAGTTAGATATGCAAAACCGCTTTGCATTTATTCCTCCTTCCCCTTTGTGTATGTTTTGATTCAATTGAAGACTAACAATTCAACAGAAGAAATCATTTGAATCAGATACCCAGTGAAGCGAAAAATTTACTAATAACCACACAAAAGAACGCTGCTATCATAATAGTCCGTGACAGACTGCATCTGCATTTATTGCACTGTGTCTGTTTTGTATATTTTGAATTCAAGAAAATGAGGTCCCGAAGACAATCATATTTGTGCTTCTGCAAATAAACAAAACACAGAGAGAAGAAAAGTTGTGTCCTTTTCTTTTCGTATTTGCGTCAGCATTCGATTGATTAATTAACAGTTTTTCAGGTTTATTACTGGCATCAAACTCAAAGTTTTTCAGATAAATATTAATGTTTCAACGATTAATTTTAATTACGTTCATGAAATCTAAAGTTAATTGTTCCAATAGTCACTAAATTTAAATTTATATCTTTAATTGGTCATTAAATTTTAAAATGTCGAGTTTTGATCACTAAACTTATGTCTATGTCTTTGGTTGGCCGTTGAAGTTTAAAATGTCGAGTTTTGATCATTGAACTTAGATTCATGTCTTCGATTACTCACTGAAGTTTAAAATGTCAAGTTTTGACCACTAAACTTCTGAAAATATTATATATTACTCACTGAATTTTGAAAAATATTGTATATTATTCATTATAAACTCAATATTTTTCAAAATTCGATAGTTATACTAGTGAATAACGTACGGCATATTTCAAATTCAGTGGCAAAAACTCGACATTTTAAACTTCAATGAGCAATCTAAGACATGAACCTAAGTTCAGTGAGCAATCAAAGATATTAACCTAAGTTCAGTGATCAAAACTCGACATTTTAAATTTCAATAATCAATCAAAAATATGGACCTAAATTAAGTAACCAAAACTAAACATTTTTCAAAGTTCGGTAGTTAAAACTCGACATTTTAAAGTTCAGTAACCATTGTAATGATTAACTCTAAAATCTATGACTTTTCAAATGTACATTCCATTAACTTTTATTAAAATTTACTTTAATTCCTACCAAACAATGATTGCTTATTTTTGTTATTGTTCTTTTAGAAGAAATTTTTTGAGAAAACTATCTAAGTTTTTAAACTTACCCGGTAAATTTTTAGATAAATCATTTCATAAAAAAAATTGTCTATGTAGGCTTAAAAATGGCTTTTGAAGTCTCAAAATCAACTTTCTACTTTTTAAAATGCATGCCAAACTGCCCTTATATACGTGTATAACCGTTCAAAAATAATTCAAGTTCAATGATGTATTAATTATACTATGGTTCATAAATAATCACATAGTCCAAACATTATTGAATTATCCATAACATAAAAGCTAATTATGAGGAATTTAATAAAATTTTGGACGATTTTCATTGATGTGCACTAAAATAAATATAAAAACTAGCGGTATATTTTTTTATTTTTTTATGATCGTGGGTGTTCGAATTAGTTTATGCGCACCTCAATTAATCTCATGAGTCTTAAAATTTATAGTCGAATACTCACCTTAATGATTTTGAGGGGACTCGAAGTGGTGACCATTGAAAAACAAATTTAAAATCTGATCACTAAACTACCCCTAAGAGTAAAAAACTAATGCTACAGTTAAAGAGTTTTTGTCACTATTTAAAAATAACTAATTATATGGTATTATTTTATTGTATCAACAAATTGTAGTGCTGATTAATATTATAAATTTGTAGTTTTTTAATTAGGAAATATTTTCTAATTTTACATTGTATTTACTATTTATTGGTATCAAGTTCTGTTCACGATAAATAAATTTAAATGCAAATATGGAGATAGAGAAAAGGAAATGCTCACACTTTACCTAACGACTTCGCCAAACTTATTAAAAAGGGAAAATTTTGCATTAGTTAATTATTATTATTATTATTTGTAATAAATTTTAATCGTGTGATCAATAATAATAGAGGAACAAATGTACTACGTTGTTTTCAATAACATGATTTAATATTTTATTAATTGTACTACATTTTAAAAATATATTAAATAATTTAATATTTTCGTAAGCGAAACGCAATTATGTATGTTGTAATATATGTAGAAGTAATTTGAATATATAAATAATTTTTCAGCCATATAAATTGTTGAGAATAAAAAATGAAGAAAATTATTAAATGTTGTTCATTTGGTGCAATTTTTGGTGTAATGTGTTGGAGATGATTTTTAATTTTGTGCAAGATTTGATGCATAGTTGTGCAAATTTTGGTGCAGAATTGAAAATGGTCTAATGGCATCTCTAATGCTATCACCAAAACACCAAATTTTTGGAAATGATCTAATGGCATCTCTAATGCTATCACCAAAACATCAAATTTCACAAAAATTTGATGATGATAATATTCACTATCATCATCATTTGTAGGAAAAACAAATGAATTTTGAGAATTAAATTGCAATGATATTTCGACATTGTAATATCATAATATTCAAATTCAGAATGCAGTGCACTGTTTTTTGTATTTATTAATGAATTTAATATATTTTTTTAATTTAACGTAAGTATTTATTTAGTAATTCATGTATTTGTAAAATAATAAATAAATAAAATTCAAATAAATAATTTTTTAAGAATAAAAAATATAAGAAACTGATTAAACACTATTCATTTAATGTAAGTTTGGTGTAATGGTTAGAAATGATTTTTAGTTTGATGCAAAATTTACCTCAAAATTTACTGCATGGTTGAAGATGCCCTAGAGATCTACTTTGAATCCTAGTATAGAAGTAGAGATTGATTTGAGGAGATTGTTCAATTGGAGTTGAGTAGAGTTAGTCCCACCCTATTAAAGAATATTAATCAAATCTCAACATTAGCATTACATGTGAAGTTTCAAGTGTCTTCTGTCATCTCTAACTATAGTTCAGTTCATTCTCTTGAATGCAAGTTCTTTTGAAGGATTCATCTATCTAATTGATGAATCATAAGAAGAAAATTCATGATTCATATTCTTAGTAAAAAAAGAATAAACAAATTGAATTCGTAGATTTCCCTAGGTCATATTATGAGGCAATAAAGTGTTCTTATCTTCAAGATTCATTGGAAGGGGCAACGCAACAAAATCATAAAGAAATGATCGAATCTTTTGACGCCCAAAAATACTACTGAGGTGCTAAAAAATGGTTGAAATAGTTCGACGGGAAGGTCAGCGTGACTATAGCCCTTGATAAATTTAGCAAAGATGAAAATAATTTATTCGATATTATGGATAACTAGATATGTAAGATGAAAATAATCCAAACAAAAATTAAATTTTATTAAGTGGTTCTAGAATCTTACCTCGTGTTTTGTAGAGATTTTTTAGAATAGATTTTGTAAAAAAAAAATGAAAAATATGGGTTGGTAGTAGAAAAAAATTATGGATCCTTCTGTGAAATTATTTTGTTGAAATAATGCGTAATTTAAAATTAGATTGAGAAAAATATGAATTTGAAAAAGCGGGGCCAAACATAAAA
>NW_019266118.1:285961-294438 GCF_002742605.1 Olea europaea var. sylvestris
GATGTACCTTCCTCATCCTTATCAAGCTTTAGAGATGTACTCATTGGTGTGTTCATAGGCTTGATATCATGCATGTCAAATTTCTTAAGCATGTCTAATATATATTTATTTTGATTTATGAAAATTCCTTCTTTCATTTGTTTAATTTGAAGGCCGAGAAAATTTTTTAACTCGCCCATCATGCTCATTTCAAATTCTTTACTCATACATTTTGAAAATTCTTCACAAAGATGTATATTTGTAACACCAAAAATAATATCGTCAACATAAATTTGAACAATGAGTATATCATCTTTATGAGTTTTTATAAAAATTGTAGTAACCGCTTTTCCAATCAAAAAAATCATTTGAGAGAAGAAATTTGTACAACCTTTCGTACCAAGCTCTAAGAGTTTGTTTCAAACCGTAAAGAACTTTTTGAAATTTAAATACATGATCCGGATACTTGTGATCTTTAAAATCGGGAGGTTGCTCAACAAAAATTTCTTCTTGAATGAAACTATTTAAAAAACACTTTTAACATCCATTTGATAAAGTGTAAAATCTTTGTAACATGCAAATGCAAGAAGTATATGGATGGATTCTAATCTTGCTACGGGTGCAAATATTTATTCAAAATCGATACTTTCTTCTTGATTGTAACCTTGGGCCACTAATCTAGCCCTGTTACATACAATTATTCCATTTTCATCTCTTTTATTTCTAAAAATTCATTTTATTCCAATAACGGTTTGATTGTTCGGTCTAGCGACTAAGTCCCAAACATGGTTTCTTTCAAATTGATTTAATTCTTCTTGCATCGCTAGAATCCAAAACTCATCAAACTCGGCTTCTTTATAATTCTTAAGTTCGATTTGAGAAATAAATGCACAACTACTAAAATGATTTTCGTAAGAGGTTCTTGTACTGATACCTTTTGATGGATCGTCAATTATTAGCTCTTTAGGATGAGATGGAATAAACCTCCATTTTTTTGGTAACTAGGGATCACTTTGTTCTCCGATTTGTCTTTCTTCATTTTCTTGAACATTTGACTTTTCTATGTCTCCATTTGGTGCCTCCTTATTTTGGTCTTGAATTTTCATTTGTTCGAAAAAAGCTTCCAAACCTACATCATCATCACTACCTTTCTCTCAATCAAATGAGTTAGTTTCATCAAAGGTAACATGCATGGATTCTTCAACGACTAGGGTTCGTTTGTTAAAAACTCTATATGCTTTGCTAGTCGATGAATATCCTAAGAAAATTTCAATATCGGATTTGGAGTCGAATTTCCCCAAATTATCTTTTGTATTTAAAATAAAACATTTACATCCAAAAACTTTGAAATAACTAATATTTGGAATTCTATTTTTCCAAAGTTCGTAAGGAGTTTTAGTTTTCCTTTTGCTTACTAATACTCTATTGATAATGTAGCAAGCGGTATTAACGGTTTCGGCCCAAAAATATTTAGGCAAGTTATTTTCATTTTACATAGTTCGAGCAATTTCTTGCAATGTACGATTCTTCCTTTCTACTACACCATTTTGTTGAGGTGTTCTAGGAGTCGAAAAATTATGTTCATATCCATGTTCTTTACAAAAATATCAAACCCAATATTATCAAATTCTCCATTGTGGTCACTTCTAGTAGTTGAAATAGAATAGCCTTTTTTCATTTTCGACTTTCTTACAAAATTTTTTAAAAGTTTTCAAAACTTCTTCTTTTAAGCTTAAAAATATAACCCAAGTAAATCTTGAAAAATCATCGACAATAACAAAAGTATAATGTTTACCTCATAAGCTATCCGTCCTAGAAGGTCCAAAAAGATCCATATGGAGAAGTTGTAATGGTTTTATAGTTGAAGTATAAAGTTTTGGTTTGAAAGAACTTTTTACTTGTTTTCAAAATTGACAAGCATCACAAATTTTATCTTTTTCAAATTTCAAATTCGGTAAACCTTTTACAAAACAATTTTTGAATTTTTTTGAAAGAAGATCTATGTTTATATGTTCAAGTCTTCTATGTCATAACCATGATTATTCTTTCAAACTAAGTAAACATTTTTCATTATTTTCCAATTCAATGTTTATAATATAAACATCTTTACTTCGGCTTCCTATAAAAACACCTCTTTTGATGTAGCATCCTTAACAAGGCATTTGGAAGAATCGAATTTTATGTTATAACCTTTGTCACATAATTGATTAATGCTTAGTAAATTATGTTTAAGATTATCAACGAGTAAAACATTTTCGATAAAGGGGGATGAGTGGTTACCAATGTTTCCAAAGCCTATTATTTTACCCTTGGTGTTATCTTCAAAAGTCACATGGCCTCCATCCTTCTCTTGGAAGTTTGATAACAATGATCGGTCTTAAGTCATATGCTTTGAACATCCACTATCCAAGAACCATTTGCTTTTTGTTCTCTTTAGTACCTACAAAGACAATTTAGGTTTTGATTTTTGGTACCCATTTAAACTTGGGTCCTTGGTAGTTAGTTTTTGCGGATTCTTTTATCCACTTGTATTTGTTTTCAAAGAAAAATTTCTTTTTAGTTAAACAATTGAATGCTACATGACCACTTTTATTACAAAAATTACAATAAGTATTTAAAGCCTTAACAAACATATTTTTGAGTGATTTTTGTTTTAGAGAGGGTTTATATCCAATACCCACTTTATCAAAAATGCACTTTTGACTACGAAGCATCAAATCAAAATTTTTCTTACATTCGGTAAATTTATGAACAATGTTTGTTAAGTCATTAATTTTCTTTTTCAAAGAAATATTTTCTTTTATCAAGAGATTTTGATCAATATCTTCTTTTTGCTTTTCCGAAATATTCTTAATCTCTTCTTTTAAAATGAAAATTTTCTTTTTAAGGATAGCATGATTCAAAGCAAGTTTTTCAAAATTTTCTAGCATTTCATCATATGAATTTGAAAGTTCATCATAAGAGCATACCTCATCTTCGATTGCTATGAAACACCTATTTGCCACTTCATTATCATTTCCATTTTGTTCTTCGTCGTCACTATCATCCCATGAGGTTTGGAGTACCTTTTTCTTGAAATTTTTCTTTTTGTTAGGACATTTGGTTCTCTTGTGACCCGACTATCACAATCATAACAAATGATCTTTTTGCTCATTTATTCCCCCTTTTCTTCTTTCTTTTGAAATATTCGATTATTACGAAAACCTCTCCATTTTTTGACAAGAAGGACCAAATCATCAAACTCTTCATCGCTCATATTTTCATTTGATATTCCTTCTTCAATTGTCGATTTTAATGCAATTTGTCGTTTAGGAGGCTCCTTTGATTCCTCCTTGCATTTTCTTGTTTTCTCCTTAACCTCGGCATTATTTAGCTCATAGGTCATTAATGTGCCGTAGAGCTCTTCCAAAGGATATGTATTTACATCCTTAGTATTTTCGATTAACATTTTCAATGGACTCCATTCCTCTGATAAGGACCTAAGCATTTTACTCACAAGTTTACCGTTAGTAAATTTACGATCAAAATCTTTAAGACCATTTACAATGTCGATAAAACGAGTAATCATGTCAACAATAGGCTCATTTTGTTTCATAAAGAAATTTTCAAATTGCATATTTATCTTTGTTTCCTTAACTTTACTTATGCCAACATGAGTAATTTCAAGAGCATGCCAAATATCATATGCCGAATCACATGTGCTAATTTGATTAAATTCATTTCTATCAAGTGCACAATAAAAGTAGATTTTTAGCCTTAGCATTTAATGAGAGTTTTCTCTTATCTTCATCATCGTATTCTTCTCTAGATTTGGGGAGAGTTTGATCCGAACTACCGTCTACTATAAAAGTCTTAGTGGGAGCATATGGACCATATTCAATAACTTCCCAAATATTGTAGTCAATTGATGAGTTTGTTTCACTTATAAATTTTGCACAAGTTTGGCTTGATTAAATGCTATATCTTGTGAGTATAGAACGTTTTTGATGTGTTTGTTAGTGTTGTTTTGAAGATTAGGAGAGGCGATGCAAAAAGAGGTATTAAAGTGGACGAAGAGGCCAAAAATAGGGAATTGGGGCAGAAAGACGGCGCTTAGGCGCTGCATTCATAGCGCCTAGGCGCTACTGCAGCGCCTAGGCGCTACGAAACTGAAAAAAAAAAAGATAAAATTTGAACCCGAGAGGCACATCAGCGCCTAGGCGCTGAAGACGTAGCGCCCAGGCACTATCATCAGCGCTTAGGCGCTACGAATAAGTATCTAGGGTGCATTTTTTGGGCCGTTTTAAAATTCATAAAACCCCTACTTCTACACAAAACTGAGGGACACCTATAAATACATCTTTCTCATACTTTTGAGGGGTTCTTGACATATTGGAGACAAGACAACAAAAGGAGAGATTCAAAAGAGAAATTCAAGAAGATTAGCACCAAACAATTGAAGATTAGAAGCATTCATTGGAAGAGGAAGGAGATCTTGGTGCAAGAATTCTACTTTTTCTTCTACATCTTTATTACAAATCCGGCGATATATTCTAAGACAATTTCATATTTTTCTTCTTGTATTATGAGTAGTTAAATTCATTGTTAGGTGGAATAATGTAACCAATTGAGATCCTTTACATTCTCTTATTAAAATTCTTTGTTTTTAATTTTTTCATGTGTTGATTTTGCTATGAGTTGAATGCATTAAATTATCTGATCAATAATTTGATAATTTTTGTGAATTCTTTACAAATAGAGATATGAGTTTAGGATTTAGACCATGTAGTAAAATTCAGTACCTTGGTATAACGAGTAGAGATAAATATACCATTTATTGCGGTCATAATTGAATTCCTAGGACATAGAACTCATTTAACTAAGTTGAATTTGTATAGAGATATGAAATTTAATTAGTTGAATAGGCTCAATGAAAACTCGAGAGGGGTAAATCGAATATAATAGGAGAATTCGACCAAGCACTACATTAGAATTGAGTTTTAATTTGAGATGTAAAAGTGATCAATTGGTGAAGTTCTTCTGCCCTAACGTCCATTCATTATTTGATTCTCCAACCAATCGTGTGAACATCCATTTATTTTCTAGAATTTAGATTAAAACTCAGATTTTACAACTTTTAATTTGTCTTAGTCAAATAGTAGTTAAAGAAAAATTGAATTAAGTGCTAGAAAATAGTCATTGTGGGATCGACAATCCGGACTCTTAGGTCCACTATTACTTGTTACGGGTCGTACACTTGCGAAACAAAATTTTACAACAAGATTTTGTCGCCGTTGCCGGGGACTATTTCTTTTATTCTTAATTTATTTTTTTATTTTAACTGTTATTTGATTTATTTATTTTTCTTTTATTTGATTTATTTATTTTTTTATTTTAACCGTGCCCAAGGCGATGATCTTGAACTGTTTGATTCGGAGATAGAACGTACTTTCAGACGAAGACGCAAAGAACACAAACAAAAACAGCAACGTCAAATGGCTGACAATCAACAAATCCATATTCCTATTCAGCCAATTGGACAAATGGCCGCAAGAGTGGCACCACCGGAACAGCAGCATGAGCGAGGGGAAATAAATGAAGGTGATTTGCCAGTATCAATGTCCCTGACACCTATAGCAGTACCCATGCGCTCCAGTATAGTGTATCCAGATTTTGGGGTGAATAACTTTCAGATCAGGCCAGATTGGATTAACTCGATGAATAACACTCTGCAATTCTACGAGGGTCAATGAAGATGCTATTAAATTACGACTATTTCTATTTACATTGAGAGATGCAACATTGGAGAGGTTAGATGCAGAGTCTCATGCCAGCATTACTACATGGGAAGAACTAACCAGGAAGTTCTGTAATAAATTTTTCCCACAGACGAGAGTAGCTAAAATCAGATTGGAAATTCAAACTTTTCAACAGAAAGAGGAAGAAAGCTATAACGAGTCATGGAATAGATTTAATGAGCTGATGAGAAAATGTCCAAACCATGAAATCACTCAAGGAAACCAAGTGCAGTACTTCTACACCGGACTTACACCACTGTCAAAATCTCAAGTTGATGCCTCTGCTGGTGGATCAATCATAGGGAAATTAGTACAACCAACCATGGACCTATTTGAGTTAATTGCCACCACACATTCAATGTTCTCATCAGAAAGAGTGGTACCACCAAAGGCAACAGGAATGTATGAATTAGATAGCACAACATCTACCAATGCACAGATAACAGCTTTAACAAAACAAGTAGAGTTACTTGTAAAATTGCAAACACATGAAGCAAATGCAATGATGGCCAGTTCAACATGTGAGAATTGTGGGAAAAATCATGCTACAGAGAGCTACATGATGCTCACTTCTTCAGAGGAACAAGTAAACTTTATTCAAAATAGCTCCCGTAATTTCAACTCATATGGTAACAATTTCCAGCAAGAAAGAAGACCAAGTTTGGGAGAGATGTTTCAACAATATGTACAGAAAACGGACAAGGTGTTCCAGCAAATTGACACGAACTTTCAAAATCAGCAGGAATCCATCAAGAAACTGGAGACACAAATTGGTCAGATAGCACAACAACTTGTAGAACGTCCATAAGGGAGATTACCAGGCAATACAATGATAAATCCTAAGGAACAGTTGATGGCAATTGAAGTAATGGAGAACGATCCACCCAGGGCCCCCGTAAAAGTTAAAGCATATGTACCTCCACTTCCGTTTCCCCAAAGACTTTGAAAGAAATTAATGGAGCAAAATATTCATGTCATAAATACAAAGAGCGAGGTACAATCACCAGAGATCACTACAGAGAGACCTAAAAGAAAATATTATCAAAAAGTAATTGATGAAGCTACAAGGGTAGAAAAATCTTCACCAAACGCAACTAAAAATGGAGAAAGTACAGAAACATCAGCTGCCAAAGCACCAAGTCTAGACAAAGCTTACATGCCTCACATTCCCTTTCCTCAAAAGCTCAAGAAGAACAAACAAGACACAAACTATGAAAAATTCATCGATGTTCTCAAGAAGCTCCAGATCAATATTTCGTTCATTGATGCGATACTACAAATTCCAAGTCATACGAAATTTTTGAAAGAGATGTTGACAAAGAAAAGAAAGCTTTCGAAGTTTGAAACTGTGGCATTAACTGGGCAAAGTAGTGCAAGAGTCTAGAGCAAATTGCCTCCTAAATTAAAGAATCCAGGGAGTTTTACTTTACCAATTTCAATTAAAAATTCCTATTCAATTAATGCATTATGTAACACTAGTGCTAGTATCAATCTAATGTCGTATTCTGCTTACAGGAAATTGGGACTAGGTGAAGTCAACTCAACATCAATAACGTTACAACTAGCTGATAGAACAATCGCAAGGCCACGTGGCAAAGTTGAGGATGTACTCGTAAAAGTAGGAAATTTAATATTTCATGTGGATTTCGTTGTATTGGACATACCAGAAGATCGAGACATTCCAATTATATTGGATCGACCATTCTTAGCAACAGGACGAACCCTTATTGACATGGAGAATGGAGAACTAATCTTGAGGTTAGAGGACAAGCAGGAGATATTAAATATTTACATCCAATATGAGAAACCTCCTAATAAAAATGATTGCTGTAGAATTGATGAAGAAGAGCCACCTGATCAACGAAACTGTTAGAACAAAAAACTAAATTTTGGAGAACTTCTTGGTAGAGATAAGATTGGACAAATCAAAATTTGGGGAGCAAAAAAGGACTGTATCAATAAAAATTGCACAAAGTGCAATGATAGAATAACTTGGTTTGAGCTACCATGATAAATAAGCGGCACAAGTCAAGCTAATGATTTAAAAGAAACGCTTCTTGGGAGGCAACCCAAGTTTTTATTTTATTTTATTTATTTTGTTTTCAAAGTTCTAGGATAGTTTAATCTATATTTTATTTAGGAATCATCACCCACACCCCTTCTACCCATAAGTCTTGGAGTAATTAAGTTGGTTATTAGATGTTTGAGTTTAGTAATCCTTGTTCCATGAGTTTAATTTTTCAAATTTAATTTTTCAGGAACATGACGTCGCGGAACACTCAAACCAACATCGACATGGAGAAAATGGGACAAATCTCAAGTTTGGGGGAGAATGTAGAAGAAGAGTCGATCAAATACAACACCAAGACACCACAACATCATAGGCAATACTGACATTTCGGGAAAGTCCTCCTCTTTTTCCTTTAAATTTCACATTGAGGACAATGTTTCAGTTAAGTTTGGGGGAGTGACATCATTTGTTTATGCTGTTGAGTTTCTCGAATGCTTATGTGTGACTTGCTTGTTTTATGTGTTTTTGTTTTTATTCAAAAAAAAAAAATTCATACTCTGCATGCTTGTGTGAGTTAGATAGTCTTGTCGGCTATGATGAATATATTTAAGAGCATGTATTAGGTTATGGATTGTTGATGAATCATATGTTTTAATTGGACTGTCTGCTTATCCATATGAAGTGGTATAACATTTATGCACGAGTATTAA
>NW_019266118.1:302238-306320 GCF_002742605.1 Olea europaea var. sylvestris
AAAAAAATTAACTTTTTTTCCATCTTTAACAATGTCTAGTACAATCGAGTATTGTGTACTAAACATACAATAGAAGTACCAAAATCCGGGATCAGATATGTTGTCCCCATTTTGCTATTCCCCTACCAAATTTTTTACGCCTTTATGGTCCATCTCTCATTAGTGAATGAGAAGATGCTAACACAAAAACCTACTATTGACATAACCCTTGAAATGACGTGTCGAAAATTTAGAGGAAAGCTCAAAAGGAAAAGCAAAATGAAGACAACAGATGTCAACTCCCCAAATCCATTCAATAAAACAATTTTCAAGATGACTGAATAATGAAATAAGCTCTCTCCACTAAAAACCACACCAATTTCAGTGTCCAACAGTCAAAATCAGATAACCTTCATGGCCTTTCCCCTTCATAGTTCACACCAAACCTAGTAACACTGGAGCCAGGGTGAGGGGCGGGATGGGGCTATACCTCAAGAGCATCCTAACAACATTATACAAATAAATCATAACATATATAATTGATCTTTCAAAGTGAGGCATGCCTGGGAGATTTCAAATTTCACCTCAGAAGAAATTTTGTTGATTTTCATTAGAGTTAGCAGCACTGGTATTCCCCAGCGTGAGAAGAGTACACAACAAACGAAAGAAGAATATCAAGAAAAACACCAGAGTACTGATTGAAGAATGTATTGTTTATAATCTGCTTTTGTAGTTTTGTATACCATTTACCATTCGGAGCAACAATAGTTTCATGCTAGCCAGAGCAAAGCTTTTCAAGAGCCATGTTTTCATCGCCATTAACACTCACCAGAGTACTCTTAACCAAAGCTTCGGGGAAGCCCATCTCCACGAGCTTTTGTACCTGTTAAAATAAATTTCGTAATTGGAACATATGTGACCGAAAATGTTTTTGCGTATTACAAAATGTCGAGTCACTAGATCTCATGATCTTGAAAAAGTAGACAACTTTTTTCAACCATCATTTTCTTTCCAGATTCTTCTTTTGTTAAAGTGCCTCGCATTCAGGAACAAAATTGGGGATAAAGAAAAGAATGTGAGGAACATGAGAAAACATGTAATGCAAACAAAAAAGGTCAAAATTCCTCCAACCTTCTCCTCAACACCAAGAGATGAGGTCATGGCAAATGCTTCGGTCCAATAACGAGCAGTGCCCATGAATGTTGGGTAATCTCTAAGATACTGGAATGTGCCAAAAAATTAAAGGGACTAATCAGCAGCTGACAAGGGAGAGTTAAAAAAAAAACGAAAACAAAAACAAGCATAAATGCAGAGCAAGCAGAGTAATTTGATAAATTCTTGCTGGAAGCAAGAATATCTAAAAGGACAAGGTCGACGTGAGGAGGACCTGTTGTGCTACAACAGCATCTTGGGGGTCATCAGGTTCTGGAGCAGAGAGTAATGCTTGTACTGAAAGGAGTGCTGTCTTCAAAGTGAGTGCTGGGCTCCACTGGTCTTTCAGGATATCCAAGCATATTGCTCCACTTTGACTGCTTATGTTAGGATGCCTATGGTATGAAATTAACATATAAGTGTAAATGATTAATGGGAGCTTACTTACAAAAACTTCCAGCACTATCGAGCAATGAGGAGGAAAAAAAAAGTGTGCTGAGAAGTACATTTTCCTAAGCATTGGATCAGCAGAATTATATTTCATATTTGCTAATCGAAATTCAAATTGAAGTATGAAACTAAGACTTTAGCTTCTAATATATGTGCAATAAATGGTTTTACTCATTAATCCATGAATCTTTAACTGAAAGAACATCATGCGCAGATATCGACAAAGTCAACAAAGTTGTATCTTGTGCGCATTGAATTTTTTGTTGTTTTTTATTATTATATTAAAAAAAGACTCATAAGCATCATAAAACTTGCTGGTCAGACAAGTTAAAATTGTCCATCAAAGTCTACTCTTTATTTCCATCCACTAACACAGAAGCCTCTTAGCAATAAAAGACAGATTGCATGCACAACATTAATCAATTCATCTTACTACTATATAAATCATCCGCAATAAAAGAAGAGACAGTACAGAACGACATGCTTCTCATACCATACTTTAGTGGCAAAATGCATCTTGGGAGGCTCAAAAGGGTATCCATCTGAAAAGAAAGCACAATTAAGTACTGAATAAATGGGATGTATGAAATCTTACATTCAAAGTAACAAATAGGGTATTAATGTCAGAAATGTAAAACAAACAGAACCATTTAGGGTCCCTTTGAAAGAAAAAATGAAGAAATAAAAGGATTAACAACTTATCAATTGCACGTAGTACACAAAAAATAAAAATAATAAATAAATAAATAAAAATAGGGCGCAAAAATGCAGGCATCTTACTTTCAACACGAAGAGGATAAAAATTATCACCTCTCAAACTAGAAGGCAGACTAAGCACCATTTCTCTTCGCATTATATCTTAACCCTCTCTTTTCGAGTTACTAAGAAAACAAAATATGGTAAAAGATGAGAACAAGGATGAGTAAGAAACAAAGAATCTCCTCCTAAAATTTCCCCAATTTTCATCGCCACTTTTGCCTTCATGACTCTTGATACAAGTGGGCCCCAAATTCTCTTCCTCAAACAAGTTCCTTATATATATTGTGCCTAATCAATAAATGTTCCGTGATTGAGCCTCCACTAATCTCTTTTCGTATATACCCATTTCAACATATACTCCATAGGAGAATTTTACAAAGCCAACTTTTTATGCAGTGTAATCACAATGACATTCTAGTTTTATTCCCTCATATGAGCCTTGTTAAATTCAAAACAGACACGTAAGGAGGTAATGGTCACTTTATACTAAATTTGTTCCACCCATGTCGAGGAATGATTGGAAATTGCAACACAAGAAGTGTTGACATTCTGAAATGATGCACCTTTTGTGATGATTTGGAAATGAAATGTTGGCAATAACAACATAACAGAGGGCAAAGAAATACATAGTTCAGAGTACATGTGGCTTTCCTGCATATGCAAAGTAATTTTTCTTACACTAAAAAGACTGAATTGGGTCTACAGGCCTTTGCAATGTAGCCTCCATGAAAACCAATGAACTAAAAATGTTTGAAGTACAAAGTCTACCGATAATTTAATTTATATTAATACCGCTAAAATTCCGGCTTACAACCAAACAGAAAATGAGAAGTTAAAAAAAAGAAACCAAGCGTATACGTTTGGTTCCCAGTAGAGCAGATAAAAAATTAACTTATTTTTCTATTACTACGGTTTAGTGCAATCCAATTCATCTTGCCAAACATGTTGTATAACGCCTAAATACAACAAAAGCCATAGATCGAAGAGGATGAAATGTCCTCATTAAGTAGAACCCAAAGATTTAACTCTTGTCCACCCAAATATCTAAACCTAGTAATCTACCGGTACAGGTAGAACACAACAGATTACATACACTAATTATTAATATGATTTGTCCTTACATTTCAAAAACCCAAATAAAAATGAAACAGAACACCCACAATGTATAATCTGTGAAGACAAGAATTCGCTTTAAAACCCATAACCTACAAAAGTTAATTGTGAATAGACGAAATAACATTGAGAGTCCATCAACAGACATATTAGAACATAGGCAGAAGACTTGTTAATATATATGTCCTTAAGATTCAAGAACGCTAATGAGAATTGAGACAGAACCCCCACAAAGTATAATCTGTAAAGAAAAACAAAATTCGATTAAAACCCAGAAGCCAATATAGTTAATTTTTCGTAAATAATTCATAAAAAAATAACACTGAAAGCCCACCAATAGAATACTAAAACCCACAGATAAATTATGGAGTAAACTAGATGGTACCAGGCAAAGTGATGTCGATCTTGAAAGAGCCACCTTCGTATGGAGTACCGAGCGGACCAGGAATTGTACCAAGCAAGTGGGCCAAATTAGCATCACTCTTCGGGATAACTTTTATGCCCGAAACCTCAAAATCCCGGTTGCATTCTTGCAGCTCCTTCTGTACTCGTGCAAAATCTACCATCCTTAATATTTTTTTTTTCCTGAAGATGGTTAAAATGAAGAGAAGGAGACAGACAAAAACAAG
>NW_019266118.1:309813-354752 GCF_002742605.1 Olea europaea var. sylvestris
ATATATATATATATTATTCCAACCATCAAAGTTTTAAATAACGTGGGCCAAAGGGGGCTAAAAATTATCGTCTAACATATATAGAATCAGAAACTTCTAAACCAATAAAAGAGAGAAAGACCTCACCAAACAACCAATGGTAGAACATACTAGTGGAAGAAAAAAGTCTAAAACTTGTGCAATAATGTCTCCCATCCCTAATCAACCACCAGAGCTCTCTCTCTAATTTTATATTTACTCCCTGTTTGATAAGGGGTAAAATCAGTTTTTTAATAAATCTCAATAGAAATTAATTAAATTGTGGCTAAAAAATTGTGGAAACTAACGTGATTAAAATCAATTATTAACTTTAATTTAAATTAAAATCCAAATTTTTAATTCCTACCAAACAAGTGATAGGCCCCCGTCTGGCTCCCACTATTCCAAAAAATCACACATAAACTGAAAACTTTTACATGTTTTTCAACGACATATTTTCTAAAAAAATACTATTGCAAAAATTAAAAATGCCACATAAAGGGGGCCACTCATAACATTATTCCCGTTGCCGTATATATTGCTGCTTGAAAACCTGATCCCGCATAACCTGCTTCAAAAAATTCATGGGCATCACCTCATACGATCCCAGTTAAAGGCATCTCGTCAGAGTGTCGAGGCAATTTCCTCATGACTTAGCGTATTCCCGTGTAAATGAGATTATAAGGAGAAGGACAAAAAAGAGACAGGAAAAAAATACTTATGCAATATTCGATATCAATCAAAAAGTACTCAGTATATCTAATATTCCATAGTGTAGATGTAATTTAGCATTTGACTTGTAAACGCAAACATATAATCAAACTACTTGAATATTATGCATTTGACGTTTTATTAAGTTCTTTTTCACCAACTGCTGGAATATTCTCTTCATGTCTAAATCACAGGCTATCATAATAGTTAGAAACGAGAAAGTATTTGTACACCTCAGATATGTTGAAAAATAAATAATTTAAGTTTAAAATTTTCAAATTAGTACCTTTTCATTTGTTGTTTCTATTTTAATTTTAATTTAATTTAATTTAAATTAATAATATTATAGTGTATCATGTTGGTAAATTTAATCGGTAGTGTATGGAGTGAAATCGGGTGATCATATACCGTATTTGTGTTTTAGACACCGGATTCACGCTTACCGTATTTAGCAATTGCTTATCATATATGGCAGTGCAACTCATCGTATATGACAACTTACTGTATTTGCAGGCGAAACTCACCGTATTTGCACAAAAATTTGCATAAAGTGTTTTTATTCATACACTAACTAAAATAACACCAAATTTTTTTACTTATAAATAGAAATACCGAAGACGTAAAATCTATTTTTCACACATAACGAATTAGAAAAAACAGTTTATTTTATTTATCTATTTCTAACATAAATTTCAAATATGTTGCAAATTAAATAAATAAATCTGCAAAATTGCAAACTAAATAAATAACAGATATGATTTCAACCCGAGGCCTGTGTAAACACAGTTTTCTTAAGACATATTCGCCCCCTCGTCGTGGTGCTAGAAGTTTAGTTCGAACGCCTGTCTCCCAGGATACAACGGTAATCAGTGGAATTCGAACACCGCAATTCTACTCTGGCGAACTGGGCGAGTGTTCGAACAATATCACCTTACTGACTGAGACGGAACAAAACAAAAAATAGAAATGGAAATTGCAGACGAGAATTTCAGTGTTTGAACTGTTGAAAATTGAGTGAATTATATAGACTGAATTTGACCCTCAGTTTTCTGCATTAACCATTGCAGTTTTTGGAGTTACATTTCGGTTTCGACTATTGGAGTTTTAGGAGTTTCAGACACTCAAAAGTCATTTGGAAAAACCACAAAAAAAATTGCAAAACGCGAACAGTACAAACTGGCCAGTTTTTGCTTCGTTCGGTCCGACATTCGTGTACGCAGGTCGTGCCCGCACCCAAGTTCAAGGTCCAAAGGCTATTTCTGTCTGTGATTTGCACCCCCTGCGCGCGCACGTGGAGAGAGCCTCTATGCTACACATGATCACACCATTCCAATGCATAGCCATATATAAAGTGATTTTGGTTTCCATATTTTTCCTATGTGGGACAAAGTTTTCCCACCAACATAGACCATTTCCAATGGTCCACTTTAGATTCCAATTTCTCATTCACCCTAACTTCATTTTTGGCAAATAAATACATAACTTTGATGTTCTCGCGAAGGAAAACACATATCAACTTTGATATTCCAAATTGGACCAGCGGGTTCCACCGAAAATTATGCCAAAAGTGAGCCAATTCACTCATTTTTCCAATATAACATACATTTTAAATGATTTAATTCTCATAATTGTATGTGTTAAATTTATCCCTATAAAAGGGAACGATTTTCATTGAAATAGATAACATGAGAAAACATAACTTGAAAAAATAATTACATCTATATTTCATAATATTTTCCTATATTTTGACAATTCAATAAATATTCGTTCTTTATCTCCTTATGGTCGTGTTCATAGAAGAGGAAGCGATTGTGAACCACATGAATTTTATCTTAGAGTCGTGTAATGTCGAAAGTACTCGCACGTAGGTTAGACAATACGACTTTAGATTGTTGAGAAAAATTGGTACTTTGTGTGTAGATGTGTATCAATTAAATAATATAAACATAATTCAACAATAATATAATTATATGAGTTTGATGGCCTATTTTATGCATTCGAAAGAAGGAAAATAGGCTCGACATTGTATAAATCATCATAGGTTCCGATAGGGGATAGAAATATACTTCTATGCCTCGTGTGAATTGTTGAATATTCATGAAATCATAATGCATTCTTGTATGTTAGCATTCGTCATAGAGATATAGTCGAATTACATATTAGGATAGGTTTGGCATTGCTGGAGAGAGATTGCTAAATTAAGATAGGAATATTGATTCATCAATTGTGGGAATGTGTGTCAAATTTGCATAATTAAAAGTTGAACGAGTGTTGCTTGGGAATTCGTGATCCTAGTGCATTAGTAATTCATTAATTTCATAAATTCTCGTAGATTGCATCCAGGTCATTTTGCATTTAGTATAAGTTTCTCTCTCATAATTGTATCATAGTTCACATCTTCCTTAGTTAAAATCACAATACATACATCTTACTTTCGTATTTCGGTTAAAGTCATAATGGATTAATTTAACTGATTCAATCCTTATGGGATCGATACTTGGACTCATAATCCATTCTACTACTTGTTAACGAACCGTACACTTACAGTGGGTTTAAATCGAAAGAAATAATTTCGTGAACAAGTTTTTGACGTCGTTGTCGGGGATTGAAATTTAATTTAGTTTTATCTATTGTGACACTAATTCGAACTTAGCTGAATTAGTAGTAGTAAGCTTATTAGACTTAGTTTATTGTTTACTTTAAAGCTTATTAGACTTAGTTTATTGTTTACTTTAATTTGATTTTGTGCTATTTTTGCTATCTCAGGGCTTGAATGCAAAGAGCACTTGATCAGAATTTGGTTCTAGAGATCGAACGCACATTTCATCATAGGCAAAAAGAAGCAAGAGCAGCACAAAAATTCAAAAAGACCAAAAACAGCAACAACAGATGGCTAACAAGCAAAATCGTCCGATAATTCAACTCAACGAAGGCACGGGGGTTGAAGATGAAGGGAATATGGTACTTGGGGACTTCATGGCATCGTTGGTGGTCCAGAGTCAATCTAGCATTGTGTATCCTCCATTTGGACAACCGAACTTCCAGTTGAAAACAAATGTAATTCAACTATTTCAGAATGGACATTAATACCACTGGATGGCCAATGAGAATCCACATACACACATATCCTGATTTCTGGACATGTGCCAATGCTTTAAATACTAGGGTATCTCAGACGATACTATAAGACTGCGATTGTTTCCACACAGTTTGCGGGATAAAGCACTTGAATGGCTGGATTCACTTCCCGTCGCATGCATCACCACTTGGAACGAGCTAGCCCACAAATTCTGCACCAAGTTCTTCTCACCAGTTAAGGTAGCAAAAATGCGGCATAACATATCTATATTCAACCAAGGCGAGTCCGAATCATTTGTAGAGGCCTAGAATCGCTTCAAAAATATGTTAAGGAAGTGTCCTCAGCGTGGCTTTGACAAAAAGACACAAATCTGCTTTTTCTACACTGGATTACTTCTATCCTTCAAGAACATAGTGGATTCATCATCCGACGGGTCAATCTCCACGAGAACAATTGACAGAGCATGGGAACTGTTTGAGAGAATGGCTACAACTTCAGCTATGTGGTCTACAGATCGAGTGATTCAGAAGTGAACGCCGGGGGTTTATGAAGTAGATACTTACTCAGCATTATCCGCAAAGATAGACTCCTTGTTCCATAAGCTTGAGAGCATTTCACAGACCGCCAATGCAAAACAAGTCAAAAAGCCAAGCTGTGAAGACTGTGGAGTAGACCACAATACTGTCAACTGTCCAATTCTCACACAGGGGATCGAATATGCAGATTTTGTACAATGGGGTCAACGCCAACAGAACAATCCACATTCGAAAACCTTCAATCAGGGCTGGAGAAAACACCCAAATTTCTCATGGAGTAACCAGAATCAAAACAGACCACAATTTCAATTTCAGCAGCAGGATAAAAAGCTACCATTGGAAGAGATGTTTGAAAAGTTCATGGCAATGACTAATTAGTACATGGAGGCCAACAACCAGTTTATGCAAAAGATAGATGCAATTCTCCAAGATCAAAGTGCTCCAATCAAAAATTTGGATACACAAATTGGACAGATGGCAATCTCTATGACAGGTAGAGCACTAGGAAACCTACCCAGCAACACTGAAATCAATCCTAAGGAGCACGCAAAGGCTATAACAACTAGAAGTGGAGTACAACTACTGGAGATATATGTAAAAAGACCGATGGCTAGCAAGGAATCAGCGCCAACCTCAGATGACGAGATTGTGGAACAGATTGAACAAACAATAGAGGATGTTGCCAAGAAGAGTTCCAATACATCACGGGTTATAGCTACCAATTCTATCAACCCTCATGAGCCACCTATTCCATTCCTGCAGAAGTTAAAAAAGCACAATTTGGATCAGTAATATAGTAAATTTCTTGAAATCTTCAAGAAACTACACATTAACATCCCATTTGCTGAGGCACTTGTTCAGATGTCGAGTTATGCAAAATTCTTAAAGGATATCCTCTCTAACAAGCGAAAGATAGAAGAAAATGAAATAGTGATGCTATTGGGCGAATGTAGTGCCAGAATCCAGAAAAAGCTGTCTTCAAAACTAAAGGATCCATGGAGTTTTACTGTACCTTTCACTATTGAAAATTGTCATTTTGATAAAGCTTTGTGTGATTTAGGTGTAAGTATTAATTTGATGCCTCTCTCTATTTTCAGAAAACTCAGCTTGGGAGAAGCTAAAGCCACAACAGTAACCCTACAGTTAGCAGATCGATCCTTTATACATCCAATAGGGATCATTGAAGACATGTTCGTAAAAGTAGAAAAATTTATATATTTCTGCCAATTTTCTCATTTCAGACATGGAGGAAGATAATGATGTTTCACTCATATTGGGGCGATCTTTCTTAGCTACTGGAAGAGCAATTGTCAATGTTCAGAAAGGACAGCTTATATTGAGGCTTGGCGAAGAACAGATCTCTTTCAATGTGTTCAAGGCAATGAAATTTCCCACTGACTCAGACAGTTGCTTCCAGATCGAGGTAATTGACAGAATAATTTAAGATACATTTTGGCTACATCATCCTTCCGATGCATACGAGGCATGCATTGCACATTCTCAGTCCACTCACACCGATTCAAGTAAGATTGAAACATATGTACATTTTTTGAAAACTAATCCACCATACATGCGCAAGCGTCATTTTGAAGAATTGGGAACTAGGACTACAAAGTCAGTGCCATCTATTCAGCAATCTCCCAAGTTGGAACTCAAACAATTGCTACCACACCTTCGATATGCTTACTTGAGGGAGTCTTCTACACTCCCGATTATTATTTCAAATACTGCCAGTGAAGTGGAGGAAGAGAGACTACTTTGGGTGCTAAGGGAGAATAAAACAGCCATTAGATTGTCAATTGTAGATATCAAGGAGATCAGCCCGTTACTATACATGCACAAAATACTCATGGAGGAAAATTTCAAGCCAAGCATTGATGGTCAGCGGAGATTGAATCCAAACATGAAGGAAGTGGTTTGGGCTGAGGTATTAAAGTTGCTCGATACAGGCATCATCTACCCAATATCAGATAGTGCATGGATCAATCCAGTGCAGGTTGTTCCAAAGAAATGAGGCTTCACAGTGGTGCAAAACGAGAAAAATGAGTTGATTCCTACAAGAACAGTGACTGGATGGAGAGTTTACATTGATTACCGCAAACTAAACGTTGCTACTCAAAAGGATCATTTTCCACTATCGTTCATTGATCAGATGTTGGAGAGACTAGCAGGGCACTCGCATTACTGTTTTCTGAACGGGTACTCTGGGTATAATCAAATTCCAGTAGTACCTGACGATCGGGAGAAGACAACATTCACATGCCCCTACGGTACCTTTGCATACAGTAGGATGCCCTTTGGTTTATGCAATGCCCCTGCCTCCTTTTAGCGCTACATGATGGCTATCTTTTTGGATATGATTGAGAAATTCATCGAGATATTTATGGACAATTTCTCAGTATTTGGGCCTTCGTTTGATGAGTGTTTGGAGCATCTGAGTCTTATGTTACAGCAGTGTACAGAGACCAACTTGGTATTGAATTGGGAGAAATGTCAATTTATGGTACAAGAGGGCATTGTGTTAGGACACAGAATATCAGCAAAGGGTATTGAGGTAGACAGAGCAAAGATTCAAGAGATCGAGAAATTACCGCCACCAACATCAGTGAAAGGTGGTTGTAGCTTCCTCTGGCATGCCGGGTTCTACAGAAGGTTGATAAAGGATTTCTCAAAAATTACTAAATCAATGTGTTGTTTGTTGATGAAGGAATCCACATTTGAGTTCACAGATGAGTGTTTAATGGCTTTTAACACCTTGAAAGAGAAGTTGATTTCGGCAACCGTGATCATCACGCCGGATTGGAACCTGCCATTTGAATTAATGTGCAACGCCAGTGATTTTACTGTTGGGGCCGTATTGGGACAACGAAGAAATTAGATATTTCACGTAATCTACTATGCAAGTAAGACCTTGAACGACGCTCAATTAAACTATGCCACTACAGAGAAAGAGCTCCTTGTCGTACTCTACACCTTTGACAAATTTTGATCATATCTTGTGGGCAAAGGTCATCGTTTACACAGATCACGCAGCCATCAAGTACTTAATGGAAAAGAAGGATGTCGAGCCACGTCTCATTCGTTGGATACTGCTGCTTTAAGAGTTTGATCTGGAAATCAGGGATAAGAAGGGCAGTGAAAACGTGGTAGCAGACCATTTGTCTTGACTCAAGACCACAGAGTAGACAGAGACCATGGAAATCAATGAAGTCTTCCCAGATGAACAGATTTTCGGTGTGGGGGCGGCACCTTGGTATGCTGACATAGTTAACTACTTAGCCAGGTCTATCATTCTGTCAGATTACTCAAGTCACCAGAAGAAGAAATTTTTCACTGAGTTGAAATATTATTTATGGGAGGATCCCATTCTATACAGGCGAGGAGCTGATCAAATCGTTCGTCGTTGCGTACCTGAGGAAGAAGTGCCCTTAATACTAGAACATTGTCATTCATCTACATACGCAGGACATTTTGGTGCTTCAAAAACAGCGGCGAAGATCCTTCAGTCAGGTTTTTACTGGCCTACGTTGTTTAAAAATGCCTTTGAATTCGTGAAAAGGTGGGACCAATGTCAACGCACCGGTAATATATCCAGGAGAAACGAAATACCTTTGAACAGTATTTTGGAGGTGGAACTATTCGACGTCTGGGGGATCGACTTCATGGGGCCATTTTCCCTATCATTCTCTAATCAGTACATATTGGTGGATGTGGATTACGTATCGAAGTGGGTAGAAGCCGTTCCAGTGCCTACCAACGATGGGAAGGTGGTGATTGATTTTTTAAAGAAAAATATTTTCACCCACTTTGGCACACCGAGAGCTATAATCAGTGAAGGCGGCAAACATTTTTGCAATCGTCAATTTGAACAGTTGTTGACTAAATATGGTGTTAAATATCGTGTCGCCACTTCATATCATCCTCAAACCAGCGGACATGTTGAAGCGGCCAATAGGCAATTAAAGTGAATACTTGAAGTCACAATAAGCTTTTCACGAGAAGATTGGTCTAAGAAGTTGGACGACGCCTTGTGGGCCTATAGGACTGCATTCAAGACTCTTATAGGGATGTCACCATATTGATTGGTTTTCGAGAAGGCATGCCACTTACATCTTGAGATAGAACACCATGCTTATTGGGCAATGAATAAATTGAATTTGGACTTGAAGGCTGCAGATGAAAAACTTCTATTACAACTTAATGAGCTGGATGAGCTCAGAATGGAGGCCTATGAAAATTCAAGACTCAACAAAGAACACCCCAAGAAGTAGCATGATATGCATATTCAGAGGCGTGAATTTAAAGTGGGCCAAAAAGTGTTACTCTTCAACTCTAGGTTTAAGCTGTTTCCAGGAAAGCTGCGATCGAGATGTTCTGGTCCCTATACTATTACACAGGTATTTTCACATGGAGCAGTTGGGATCACTTATGACAGTAAGGGGACATTTAAGGTCAATGGACAGCGTTTGAAACACTATTGGAGTGACGATTTCTCAAAGAAAAAGTCTACCGTTCATCTTAGGCCACCAGAATGACACAATACAGTAAAGTCGAGCTATCGATTATAACCTAGCGCTGGGTGAGAGGCAACCTACTATATCCTTCGATTTATTTTACTTTTCACATTATTTTAGGAATTGTTTAATTTTCGCATTTGCATTTTTTTAGGTCATCGTTCATCCATGCATGTCAATAGAATCTAAGTATCGTCCACATAAATTCCTAGGCATTGAACACATGTTCGGTAAGTTTGAAATGGTTTTGGGTGATTGGGAGTATACTTCATGCATTTCAAGACGAAATGACGTTTTCAAAAATTTAAAGGGGAAACGTGTACTAAAAAATTCAAAGAAGGAAAATATTTTTTTTGTATTTCATTATATTTTGTTTTATTTTGAAATTAAAAAAAAAGCGTCTATGCGATCGCGTAGACACCAATCGAAACATAAAAGGGGGCAAATTATATCACCATGCGACCGCGTAGGTCACAACAATGCGGCCGCATAGTAGTGATCCGGTCATGGACTTAAGCTATGACCGGCTCACTCTAAATCATTTCTCCCCATTTCTTTCTCACATTTCTCCCTCAAACACTAGGTCCAAAAATTCCCATCTTACACGCACACACCCAAAAACATTCCTAGACCCTCCTTCATTTCTTCAATCATTCACACATTCATCGCAAAAACCCAAGGCGAAAAAGGTATGAGCTTTATTCCTTCTCCTCATTTATACTTTGGTTTGTAGTTACTCTCAATTTACAATTGGGAATTCAGTTGAAAGGGTGTAAGTAGGCTTGGTTTATGGCATTGATTTGTGTTTATGCATTGTGGGTGATTACACTTTGCCAAGTATTAATAGAATGGAGTTGAATATATTGCACACAACATGTTCGATAAATTGCCTAAATGAAGTTTGTTGTGCATTAAGTGGAATCTCGCATTTGACAATCTGAATATATAAATTAACATACACATTGTGATCGAATGCCATAGAAATTGAGCTGGAAGCACCCACTCACCAACCTCGCACATGTAGGCACCCATGTTAGGTTCACGTCACTTCATAGTACCCACTTCGTCCCTTGAGTTAGGTACCTGTACGACATCCAATGGGTATGAAATTTGACTATGTGCCACTCCACATAACGTACTTTCATATGCCCAGAGTTTGCTCAGGAAAAATTCAATTTTTCTCGATGATGTCCGGGGAGTGAAAGTGCTCACTTGATCATGGGTCACTTGACACAATTTGGATGTCTTGAGCTCAGCTTATGTCTATGCTGTTATTTTGCATTTCTTATACATTCTTGAGCATGTTTTCTAGAAGTTTGCATATTACCACATGCACATACACATGAAAGGCCATGTAAAACATCCAATCCATTTTGTAACACGTAGGCACATGGCTAGGTTACGGCACCCTACGCCCCCTACTTTACACCATCATTTGACATACTAAACAAAGTCCAATTGATTTGAAATTTGAGTATATGGTAGACTTCATTGAATACTTTCATATGCCAAAAGATTTTCAGAGAAAATTTCGATATTTTTCGATGATGTCCGGGGTCGAACATGTGCACTCGGTCATGGGTCCAATTTTTTCAAATGTGCATGTTTAGACCTAATTTTCTTAGTTTTTCATAATGGGACACTATTTACACTATCTTGAATATCATGTTTTTAAGATTACACACCAATGAGTTATATATGCATATTGAAGTAAGTTTGAGGGATTTGTGAAATACATGCCTTGCTTCCCTATCTCGTTTTTCAACAAGAAGTTTAATAAATGTTATTTTTAAACCTTTGCAGGATGCCTCCAAAAAGAACATCAAAAGGAAAAGAGAAAGTTTGTTCCGCATCTGGCACAACCCAGACTAAGGAGCCCGAAGGAGGTATCGGGCGATTTCTATCTTCAGACACAGCAGCCCGTTACGCCAATATTGTCCGTGAGTGGGCACTCATCCCCGAAAGGCCAGTTAAGTTGGAAGATTTCCCCGATTTTGAATTAGTTTATTTAATCCACAACTGTGGTTGGGAGAAAGTAATTGAAGACCGCATCCAGTATATGAAAATCTGGTGAAGGAGTTCTATGCCAACTTCATTACAGAAAGTGACACGCCTGGATCAGATAATCTACATCAAACATGGGTTCGGGGTAAATGGATTATTTTTTCACCAGAAGTGATTCATGACTATTATCAGTTAACATGGAATAATGTGGTCCCAATCCCACATATTTTCAATTGGATTGAGGTTGTAGAAGTATTATTGGGACGTGAAAATGCTTGGCCTCTGCCGACTGCAGACTGATATCAGATTGATCTCACCCCATCTATAGCTATCCTATGGTTATTCATATGCCACAACATCGAGCATATTTCCCATAGGACGAAATTCACAAACCAAAAGGCAGGGTTTATCTATCATTTAGTTCGGGGAAACAAGATTGACTTAACCACTTACATCTACAACCAGATACACATTATAGGCATATGGGAAGACAGGCACACCTCGCTGATTTTCCCAAGTTTGATAGGTGGGATATGTGGAGCTGCAGGCATACAAGTCCAGCCTGGGGAGGTACCAGAAAAACCTAGTCCCTATATCAAGCACCTCACACTAGAGGCCCAGGACCGAGCTAGAGTTAAACATCAATAGAAGTTAGAAAACGAGCGACGCTGACAGCAACATGCAGAGGAAGGACAAGCAGCTGAGGACTTCGAAGTGCCACAAGTTCCTCTACCACCGATTGACATTGATACCCAGTTATTGAGGCAGATGTTTGCCACTATTACAGGACACAGCCGTGACATGCAGACTCTTCAGTAATCTTTTGGAGCAATGAGTACCACCATCCAGTAGGTGCAGAATGATATGGCAATCACAAGAAACTTCGCATCCAATGCCAGTATTGAGTCCCTTGCAGCGCGAAGAGAGATGAGTACCTTTGATGGGCGATTGAGAATGTACGTTAGCAGGATGGATGGCATACAGTGGTGAGTGAATGAGACATGAGACTGTTTAGGAAACTTGGAGACCAGGGTTCAGGACATGCAGGTGGAGCAGACCCAGCAATCTGATATATTGAGAGAGATTTTATCCCGCCTTCCTCCTGGAGATGATGCTGCAGGACCCAGCCTTCCATCACAGCCACCATATTGATCAGGGGAGTCTTATTTACCCCATTTTGCTATTTTGTGTTCTTGTTTTTCTTTTTTAAATTATGTCATTTCAACTTTAATTCTTACATTGAGGACAATGTACTGTATAAGTTTGGGGGATGGTTGCATAATTTAAAACAAATAGTCGGCATGTAATTATTTTGCATTTTTACAGTCCATCGTTACTATTGAATATAGTGCCGAATAGATTAACCAATACTTGTGATGCAATACTTGACATTTTCTATGCACGCTATTCATGCTTGACATGTTACGTGAATGACTGAATTTTGAGCATAAAGTAGGAAAAGAATGATAACCCTCTATTAAATTAACACGTAAATCACCTAAAGATAGTTTGGAATTGGTTGAGCTATTATAGGGAGCATTGAGATAAGCGGGGGCTCCGTACATGAAATTTTATTATGTGGATTGCCTAAATCAATGAGGTGAAGACTAGGCGAAAATTTTAAATGAGGGGTTGGTTTTGGAAACTAAATGTCTATAACAATAAGGGCGTAAAATTAATTTGTGAGAATAAGACACTTCTTTTCATGCCTTTATAACTCGAGCAAGTAAGCTTGCAAGGATATTTCAAAATCTTGTGTCCTAAGGCCAGTTGGTCTGGGAGTCACCGGCCTAAAACTCGCTAAAGGGGTCATATAGAAAGCAAGAGAGAAAGAGGTAAATAAAAAGTCATCTGATCAAGTCTTTATAACTCGAGCAAATAAGCCTGCAAGGATATTTCAAAACCTGGTGCCCTAAGGCCAATTCGTTTGGGAGTCATCGGCCCAAAGTTCGTTACATGGGTTATATAGAAAGCAAATGAGAAGATGATATATAAAAAAAAATTTATTTGAAAGTGAGAAAAAAAACAAAAGAGTGACAAAAACATGAAGAAAAGACCTTAGACATTTGGTTGAGAAAACTATACCTTTGAGTCAAGGCAAGTAACCTATTTTAATCTTGAGTGTTGAAGCAATCAAATTTGGGAGAGCCTTCACTTGTTGAAATGTAAACTTGTGATAGTGAGATCAATCCAAACTACGAGAGGGTGAGGACTACAGCTCTGTATATTCCTAATCTTAAAACACAACCCAGGGATAATTGATTGAAAATAATAAGTTTGGGGGGTTGTGCATCTCTCGAGCGAGTAAGGATACATTTGACCACTTGGGGTTGTGACTTAACCCATCATGAATTTGATATGTTGGCATGAATTCACACACACAAGTCAAGCATGCATTTAACATGTAAAGGTTGATGTCATTTTTGCACTGATAAATTTTCATAAAGTTAAATACTTAGTCCAATCCTGAGTCACGGCAGGGTATTAAGCCATGTTTATTCAAAATTAAGTCACTATCTTGTTTGAGGACAAACAATAGTTCAAGTTTGGGGAGTTTGATAAGTGTGTTTTTGCACACTTATTTAGATCACAAACATGACTTAATTACGAGCAAAATATTTAAATTGTGACTTAATCTCATTGAATTAATGTAATGTAGGTGTTTCTATGAAAATTGTGGAATTCAGGAGAAAAGAGCCGAAAAGGGACTAAAATGGAGCAAAGTGATTGTTCAGGGACTAAGGATGCAATATTCAAATTTGAACTAAAAAGCAACCCGGGAATGCAAACATGCTAAGTATGAACTCGAACGCGATACAAGATGATTGGAAGAAGAAGGAATTGCAAAGGGACTAAAATGAAAAAGAATGAAAGTTCAAGGACCAAAGGACTTTTTGCATAGTTGGTAGCACTATGCGACCACCCCCTATGCGGCCGCATAGAGGCCACCCGAGAATAAACTCTCAAAAATTTTTACTCTATGCGACCGCATAGAGATGTACTATGCAGTCACATAAAGCAATTCGGAGGCCGTATCTGCAATTTCTTTATTTCGCCGAAACTCTTATGTAAACAAGATTTTTAGGGTTCTACATAAACAAAAAACTCGACGAGAATAAAGGGGACGCCGTTTTTAGAAGAAAAAGAGAGATTTCTAAGGAGAAAACGAAGAGAGAACAATAGGAAAATATCGCACCAATTAAAGAATTGATTGAAACTTGATTCGGGTGATGATGTTTCTTCAACTATTTTTGTATTTTCTTCTTTTTAGCATGTTAGGTTAGATTTTTCATGTACTAGGAGATCAATTAACCTTGCAATACTACTTTTGATTTTTGATTTGGAGATTTGACATATTTAAGCACATGTTCCGGAATTGAATGATTTATACGTTTTTATTTTCATATTATTATTGTGCACGTAATTATATGAGTTTGGTAGCCTGTTTTATGCATTCGAAAGAAGGAAAGGGTCCGATAGGGGATATAAATATACCTCTATGCCTCGTGTGAATTGTTGATTATTCATGAAATCATAATGCATTCCTGTATGTTAGTATTCATCATAAAGATATAGTCGAATCACATATTGGGATAGATTTGGCATTGCTCGAGAGAGATTGCTAAATTAAGATAGGAATATTGATTCATCAATTGTGGGTATCTGTGTCAAATTTGCATAATTAAAAGTTGAACGGATGTTGCTTGGGAATTCGTGATCCTAGTGCGTTAGTAATTCATTAATTCCATAAATTCTCGTAGATTGCATCCATGTCATTTTGCATTTAGTATCAGTTTCTCTCTCATAATTGCATCATAATTCACATCTTTCTTAGTTAAATCACAATACATACATCTTATTTTCGTGTTTCGTTTAAGGTCATAATAGGTTGATTTAATCTGATTTAATCCTTGTGAGATCGATACTTGAACTCATAATCCATTCTACTACTTGTTAACGAACCGTATACTTGCGGTGGGTTTTAAATCGAAAGAAATAATTTCGTGAACATAATTCACTTGTGCAATTATTCATTTTGTGATAATTACTCGACAAGATGCAATTATCCTTATCAGTGGTGCTTATAAATGTGAAACAGTGCATTCTTCATGCAAGAATCAAGTGGAACTTATATTCAATTATATTTTCTAGGTGATTGAAAGGTTTCCCTGGAAACCATAAATACAGGTTTGGTATAAAATATTAACTTTCTACTCTTGTTCACTAACTTGAAAAAAGAAATAAGATCATAAAATGAGTTTAAGGTGGGTTCTAAAGTGGAAAACTAGAGAAGGGTTAAAAAAGAAAAAAAAAAAAAAGGATAGAAAATAAATCTAGAGTGGCATGACTTCATATGACTTGATGAGTGTCTTAACGTTTTACACAAGAATCAACAAGTTGAAATACAAGCCTAAATAATGAATGGCAGCACCAATAGTCAGCATTCCAATCTAGAAGCTGTGACCATGTTCATGACTTGATGCGTTTTCAACACTGTGGTAATGATAATTCGAGCAGTTATGGTAGCATTATTGTAACTTTTAAAGCTTTAATTTTCATTATATTTCTAATTTATTTGGGATTTAATACTCGCTGTGTGAGTTGCATAAACTGCTAGTGAAGACTAACAGTCTAACAATTCCTTACAATGAGATGAACTAACTGGTTGCAGAAGGGATTTAGATTAAAAACTTCTAATTACATTTGAATTTAGAGCTTTAAGTTGTCCTACTTACATTTCGTTTTCGCACTGAGATGCATGAAAAGGAAAATACATGTAACTGTGAACTTTCATTATTTAATAACATTTTATTGCTACATATATTTTTTGCAGAAAGATATGCTATCGTAGGACAATTTTGAAAAGTGAAAGACATTGCTAGATATTTGACTTACAGACCAATGTTTAGTATTGTTTCTATTGCACTATGATGTCTCCATAAAAGTGTTGTTTCTATTATGATTTGCATTTTGTTGTATTAAGTTTTATGCTCGTACTATGCTTTGGGCTGTACAAATTTATCTTGTATTGAGGAATGATAAACTCAATTCTTTAATGCATAGTGAGGAAAATAAGTAAAAAGAACTTAAACTTTGGAATGTGGTGAAAAAAGCTCTACAAGTTGAATATCTTTATAATGTGGGGGTATTTAAAAATTTCAAATAAGGTACATCTTATATTTATTATTCTTTGTTTAAAACTGGCTTTTGAAAAGTGTTAGAAATAAAATTGGAAACATGTGGGTGAAATACAAGAGTTGAATGGATGAACATGTTCAAACATGTGACTGGAAGTCAAATTTAATTATACTTAACGTGATTTTGATATTTTGAAATGTTTTTAGAGGAGTTTGTAGATGTACAGATATGCAAGCAACGAATAGGAGGTTTACAAATTGATGGTACAAAATTAGTGTTCGAGAGGGACATAAATAAATTGTAGTTCGAGATGGATATACATAAATCGTCGAGCGGGATGGGTTTAAACCTATAACGGACTCACCTCTGGGAGTAAACCAACCTTTGTAATTGGAGATCCCATAAAGGAGGTTCAATGTAGTAGAAACAATCAGTACTGCATGATTTGTAATAACACTGCTTATATTATGCTCATCCCTATTGTGATAGTGCTAATAATAATATGATGTTGGAAAGAATTTAACCCTGAATGAGCATTGAGGTGAGAATTCTCGCAAGATATGGGTCACACGCACCTTTGAAGGACTTACCAATGTAAGAGTTGTCATGAGACTGTGGTTATGAGATTTGACTATTCTCTGGGAACTTTTATTAGAATCAAGATTAGAGCATTACCTGTTATGAACTAGAGCCTAAATCATGTAATAATTGAAATTTGGCTTAAGAGACCTAATGCAAGACTTAGTCCATTATGGTTCACTTAAATGAAATTTGCTATCATTAAGCGAGGTTCAAATCCAAAATACATTTATACCTATTACACATTATAACGTTGCTATTATATAGTTATCTATTTTGAAAGTTTAAAACTTGTGGGGGATTGTTGAAAGATAAATAATTTAATTTTTAAATTTTCAAATTAATACCTTTTAATTTGTTGTTTCTATTTTAATTTCAATTTAAAACAAATCAAATTAATAATATTACAGTGTAACATACATTTTAAATGATTTGATTATCATAAGTGTGGGAATTAAATTTATCCTTATAAAAGGGAATGATTTTCATTGAGATATATAACATGAGAAAACATAACTTGAAAAAAATAACTATATCTATATTTCATAATATTTTCCTATATTTTAACAATTTGATAAGGCTTGTTCTTTATCTCCTATGATCGTGGGCATAGAAAGAGAAACGATTTTGAGCCACATAATTTTTTTTTTTTTGGAGCCATGTAGTATCATAAGTACTCGTATGAAGAGGAGACAACACGATTTTAGGACAACCTTTTTAGCGTAACTCTCTAATACTTGCATTTCTAACTCTTTTCTTCTTATATTTATATTATTATTAAATGACGTTTATATTATTAAATTGATAATATTAATTGATAAATATCTACACATAAATTATTCCTTTTTTCCAACAAAATACTCAATGAATTTTGTAGATAAAATACCCACAACATTGACAAAAAGTATCAATAAATTTTGTAGGAAAAGCCTGCACGTACAGGTGCAGGTTTCACAGGGGCCTTATAAGCTCCTCACTATTTGGGGACGGCCCTACATGTATTTTAAAAAAAATTGTGGGGCTCGCACCCACTTATTTCTTGTCTGACAGGACCTGTTAATACTTGTAGCTTCTCTCAATTTTGTAATAAGATAGGCTCGTTTCACGATGCTTTTATTATTGCCTTTTGTACGAGAACTTTCAAAAAAATTGCATTGGGTCAGCTTCCTAAAAACGAGCTTTTCTTTCGGGAGAATTTTGAAAGGAAATCATATTGATTCAATTTCATCTGAAAGCACTTTTAATTAGAAGTACTTTTATAAATTAATCAACTTGATTTAAAGTAGCCTTTTGATTTCAATTTTTTTATTAACTTCTCAAAAATCATGCCAAATATATCTAATAACTCGATTTTATAAATTTCATCTAGATACGACGTCGAGCCATGTTTCAAAGCATTTGAAACCTCTTCTTTTTTTTCTTTCTTTTTTTATTTATTTATTTTTTTTGTGGTAAAAATCGAAACACGTAGTTGAATTTTAGTGCTTCGGGACATAAGAGCAATCCATACGCAAAGTTGAGAGACAAAAGTCACAAATTTAGAGCCTCAACTTGCCCAACTCACGACACGGAATTCCTTTTCACTGGCCCATATGACATGTGCCAACAAATAATTGCTGCGACTATGAAATGTTTACAGATAATGTTTCGTTTATTTTGTTACTTTCGAAAAGTAATTTTTTTTTTTTTAGATTTGTTTGAATAATTTTTTAATGTATTAATTAAATTATGTTATTGAGGATACATTACGCTGTATGATGACTCATTTAAGAACATCAATATTTATTCAATTATTCATTTGATTTCAAATTGCTCGTTTTAATTTGTTGAGCTTTCATACTGTGTTGAGATTCGTGATCCATCTTAAAATGCCCAAACCCATAATAAGTATAGTAGTTGATTTTTATTTTTTTTTATATTTTAAATAAAAAGATAGATATATTAATCGGAAACATTCGAACATAAAGTAGCATACACTCTTAGGTATTAATTATTAATAAAATGCGTGGTTTGAAACCTTCGTAAAAGTTATTGATCTCATGAAATGTGTAGTTAAAAATAAATTTTAAAAAAATGAGTTTTAGAAAATAAGCATCAAACATGGGGTTAGTTTATCCATTACTGATAATTTATGATTTACTTTTTAAAGGCGGTGTATTTCATTGAAATTGTGATGAATTTTAAAACTCATTCTAAAGTTAGGTTCCTTTAATTAAGATTTTATTGAATTTTAGTGAAATACACTAAAATTTAGGTGTTCCTAATTGAGATTTTAATGAAACTCTTTAAAATTTAGAAATCCTTAATAATTAGTGAATTTATAAAGATTTCATTAATAGAATGATTTTAAAATATTTGAATGGATTTCAAGTTTAAAAATACATATAAACCAATCTTTTGAATTTTCATTATATTTGATGAGATTCTTACGAAATTTGTAAGAATCTATTTAAATTCAAAAAATTCATTAGAATTTATGATTATTTAAAATTCATTAAAATAGTAGCTAAGAACACCATGTAAATATGTGACTTATTGAATATATATTAATATATATTAAAAAATCAATATAAGTATTTTTGAGAGTTGTTTATAAATATTCTAAATTATAAATAAATAGAAATGATCAGTGGACAAACTAGTAAAATTTATAAATTGCATGAAAAATGTGTAGATAAAAAATAAGATAATAAGAGGAAATTGAACTGATTATAAATAATTTATAAATCTTGCCCCTATTTGATTCCCATTTTTGGGATAAAATGAATTATGAAATAGTAGTTTTTTGGAGAATGTGTAGTTAAAAAGTAAAGAAAAGTTTTTGAAATTCGTGTATTATTATTTTATAGAATAATGTGTAGTTAAAAATGAATTTTGAAAAAATACATTCTTAAAAAAATGGGGATCAAATAAGAGCCTTAACATTTATAGCAATAACCTTAGCCAAACATACTTCCTTAATACAACTTAATTCATAGATTATGACAAATTCAAACTTGTAAGAAAATTTCAAAAGGAGATCAATCTCACCAGTTGATATTTCTTAACAATCCCCCTATTATATTTTATCAATTAAATATTGATTTCAATACTTTTATTTTATTATACTTTTCATATATTTACATAGAAATTTATCCCATAATAGTGATTCAAATTGCTCGTTTAAAATATTTTCTTCGAACGAATGGTTGAAAAGGAATAATTCAAAAGATTACATATTAATTTTGGTTAACATATATAGATATAGCCTTCATAATGAATAACGATAAATAGAGACACACATCGATATATAAGAAACGAAAAGGAAGAAACAGATAGAAATGCGAGGAGCCACCAGAAGACGACAGTAACAAATTTTGACTACAATTCCTCAATATATATTAATTGTTAACAGGAAACTCTGATAAAGAAACCCATTTCCTATTGCAGCATGAGCACATAGAGAGAGATAGATAAACACAAATAATTATATATCTAAAAGCTACGGAGGTGAGTTTTTGGAAATGATTTTCATTCACGAGTGCTAATTTTTTTATGCTTTTGGCGTGGATCTATCGGCTTTGATTGGAGTTGACATATAATCCATGGGCTATAATTAACGGATTTGGTTAATTTTTGTTCCTGTATACATTTGGAATAACATGTCCAGAATCTTGCTTATTATGGTTCAACCTGAATTTTTCCTTTGTTAGCATAAATTTATTTTTTCTGCTGCTTTGCTGTATTTAAATTTTTTGTAGTCATCTGGAGTCAAAGATGATCTTTTTTGCGTTTCTGAAAACATGTCAGATGGATGAGTTTTATTTTATTTTGTTCAAAATTTCTTAATTTTGTAGTTTTATTTTCCTGAAATCGGAATGAATTGATGCTTATATGTCAGGGAATATGGTGGGCTCACCAGCTTAGTTTGGCTCTAGTAATCTGAACATTTTTGTTTTAGAGCTGGGGAGATCTTATACTCTATCGAAAAGGCTGTTTAGATTTCATATTTTGATGATCATTTTGGATGCTCAACTTTCCTTCTGTTGAAAACAAGTAGCTGTATTCAATTTTGATGCTTAATTCAGCATAGGAATTCAGAATTATCAAGTATTTGTCATGCTCTTTTTTTCTGTCAACGCAACAGATGAATACATAATATAACTGATTTTCTCCAACATAATTTTCAGGATTGATTGTTATCTCGTGGAGTGAATTGATAAATTCCTCATCTCACTCATTGTACCTTCTCAAAGGCAATGGTTGTGCTATGCACTCCTCTTCATATTTTGATCCGTCAAAAGTGTTGCTTCTGGGTTGTTTAAAGGAGCTTCTAATGGGATGGGGATGCATTGCATAGATAGCTAATGGTACTTTCCATTATAAAATGTGAAGGTCAGTTAGGTGTGTCATGTACAAGTTTTGAAATCATATGATGATATCTGCATTATTATATCTTTACTATGGTGGTTCATATATTCAGTAACCAGATTACATGTTTAGTGGGAAAACACAAGCACTTCTTATCCCCTAAATGCCATTTTAAGATTTTAAAAATAAACTTGGTGTAATGATTTGAACAACGTTCTTAGGTTCTCAAACAAGTAGAACAAAATAACATACTAAGTTGATCATGGGCTTGCCTCAAGTTCCCTCCGGCAAGATTGGTGAGGAAACAGCCACATCAATGAGCATGTTCATGCAAATTCCAGCTCGATTTGCTGGTGGGAGTAGCTGTGATATGAGTGGAATGCACACAGGTCATTTGAGCAGTCGAATGCATGGGTCTTCAATAGAACATGTGAAGGATGTTGATATTGTTAATTTGCACAATAATGGTATAGCCAACATGCATAAGTTGAGGATTGATTCTGCAGAAAAGAATGGCTTCTTGTCTCGTAATAGCGGAAAAAATGTTCAAACTCCAGTTTCTAGGATTGTGGGTTTTGAATCAAGTGCATTAATTAACCATAATAATCCACATGGAGAGAAACAAGCAGTTGGTGTTCATTCTCCTCCTAGCATTAGTATCACTTCTGATGTGACTGAGACCTCAAGTTCACTGGTCAGGAAACGGTTATTATCGCCTTTAAATGGTATGCAATTGCCTGATAAATTAAGTGGTGAATATCTAGACATTGGCAGTACAGCTTATTCCCACTTAAAAAGTGGTAACTACAGTATCAGTCTGAAAGAGAATAAAAAAGCTAACATAAGCAACTTGGACTATTCGAGTCCTCTAATTAGGTCTTCATCTAGTTTTCCCAGAGCAAGTGGTCCACGGGAGGATGATATTGAGACAAACTCGATTATAATCACCGACGGGCCTTTATATGGGAAAGATGAGCCTATAACTGAGGTTAATCTTTCTTCATTCCATGAAGTTAGGCATTGTAGAAAAACAACCACAATACAACCCGATAATGGGGCAATAGACATACCACGAGAAAGGGTTGTCTCCTCACCATTGGCTCTGTCTCCTCTTGGACCAAAATTTTGTGGAAGAATGAGAAATTCTGGACCATCTAGAGATTCCAGAAAAGAGTCTGACGAGAGATGTATAAACTTCATGGAAGTGGAACAGTCTCTTGAAGAAACTTTCTCAGAGGAGTTAACTTCTCTTAGAGACGAGAATCCCGCACTTGCAAGTAAAGTGTTTGAAGATGATGGAATGTCGTCTGTCGCACCTGAAAGATTAACTGCCATACAAGAGCAAACTCTGTCTGTTGCAACTCAAAATGCAAAGTTAGGTAGAACTCTAAGTGGCCTATCTGTCAGAAGGTCCTTGGTTGGATCATTTGAGGAGTCACTTTTGTCTGGTCGATTAGCTTCGGGAATGGTGAGCCAGGTACAATTCATTTTCCATAGTTGTCGATGCTCTATTGTTTCATATATTTCATTAATTTTTACTATTTGAGGAACATTGCATTTTACAATGGCTGAAAGGGTTGTAAAATGTCATTCTTTTTCGTGCAGAAATTCGATGGCTTCCTTGCCATTCTTAATATCACCGGTGGAAAATTTTCACCCCATCCGCAGAAACTTCCATTTGCCGCGACGAGTGTGGATGGTGATAATTACTTACTGTACTATTCATCTATAAATCTTGCTGGACATTTACCATCTAACAAGTGTAAAGGCCCAAAATTGAGACGGAGTCTTAGTGTCAGTGGCTCCTGTGAACAGAAAGCTCGTTTGCGAATACCTATGAAAGGGCGCATACAATTGGTAATCTCTCTTTTTCTCTGTGTGTCTAGTGTCTACCCCTCACTCTTTACAGGAGCATGTTTTTATAATTATTTTTCTATAATCTTCAAAATGGTACAAGTTCAGTATACGTGTTGGTGGTGGAGCCCCTACCCACCCAAATGGAGTTAATTATGAAGCTGGTTCTACATTTGCAGGAAACCATACATGAATATTACTACAGCTTCGTTTGTCTTTCTCAAAATTGTAACGTTATATGAATAGCGCAACAATTTTAAATCCATAATCATTTCATGCAGAGATATTCTAACTGATTTCTAATTTTTTATTTTTTATTTTTTTGATATGTATGGTGCAGTCTCATACCATTTATAATATCCTATTGTATGGGATTCTACTATAGTCATTTTTTAGCTTCTAAAAAATAATTGGCTTCATGTAATGTACAAATACTTCCCTTACCTTTAGCTTTGTTATTTTTTAATCAAAATACCTCCTTTGCATTTGAGTGTTACTAGCAGTTGCTTTATTCCTTCTACCACATAGTGGATTTTCCATGATCCTTGTGTTGTAGTTATGAAGAAATGTTTTCACATGGATGATCCAACTCAATCCATATCTTCATGTATCCTCTAGCTCAACACAATTTTATCCCATTTAATTAGAGGTGGGTGCGGGTCGGTTCGGTTCGGTTCAGTTTTAAAGAGAACCGAACCGAACCAAAATTTTCGGGTATTTAGTAAATGGAACCGTCGGGTCCAAATATAATTATGGAACCGTTCGGATTCGATTTCGTTCGGTTCGGTTCGGTTCGGTTTTGTTCGGTTCCGTACTATAATTAAATTTTTAATATTTATAATAACATTCTATAAATACAACTAATGACTCATTCAATGGTTTTGGAATGTCAGAGACTAGTAGACTACCTTGTTTAAATGGTCACTACGGTCAAAGTTTCGGTCGACGGAGGTCACAGCTTCGATCGGAGGTCTCAGTGTCGATCGGTGATTGTATAGGTTTTGAAATGTCAGCGAGGCTGCAAGAGCGAGTGCGAGAGTCGAGACAATATTATGCACTTTAGTGTATTGCTTAGGATTATTTAGTGGGTTAAATCTTATTGGGCTAAGAAATGAAACAATAAAATAGGTAATTGGGCCAAAAATTAAAAAATTAGAAATGAAACAAATTATTGGGCAAAAAATTTGGATTTAAAAATTGTTAATTTGTTTAAAAAACTAAAATTAAAATAATTTGATTTATTAAATATAAAAAAAACTAGAAAGATTTGGTTCTTATTCGGTTCTTCGGTTATTGGTCTAGAACCGAGAACCGAACCGTACCCATCGGTTCTAAATTCAGATACCCGTTCGAGTATTTAATTTGAAAAGAACCTCGGATTCGGTTCGGTCGGTTTGATTCGGGAGATTTGCCCAGCCCTATATTTAATAATGCTCTTATTTTAGCTTCAGTGCTTGTATAGATTTCGTATCCAATGAGTAACTCAACTCTATGATTCTGAATCATTCCACAATCTGCGGCATCATCTGGATTCCGTTTGTAATGATAAAAGTAATGGACACATCATACCTACTGTGCATCTATAATAATATTGGAAAGTTGATAGACTTGCTCTTATGAATTCATGATACAATCCATAGGAGCAGAATCAATCTCTTTTGTTTCAATTTAACTAATTTGCTTCGGGGTGATCGACATGTTATTGCTTTCTAGGAATAGGAATATAAATAAATGATTATTGAGATATAGTTCTACGAAAGGAATATCTGATATCCTAATGCAATTTCACCAAATTAAATATCATTTTTTGCTCCATGTTCAATGGAATAGCCAAATGGATGGAGAGTGATCGATTACATTTATGATTCTTGAACTAAATTAGAATACATCAATAGCAGCATGTATAATTCTTGAACTACATTTTTGAACATCTCTTCTGCTGTCCTTTTCTAGTGCCCTTTTGATCATTAACTGAAACTGCAGTTGGAGCTTCAAAGATAATCCTGGCCTGATGGCATAAAATAAAATGGCTTTATCTATAAGTTGCGAAGTAGTGAATGTGCATGACATTATTGTGGGCTAGGTGATCAATGATTTTTTTACATCAAATTGTGGTTATTATTTTAAGGTTTTCCAAAAGCTCGTGTCAACGAGAAGAAGAATTTGGCTTGGAATTGCCAAAAGGATGACTTCTCACTGATAATTGAGTTTCATCCAATTGCCAAGACTTCCCCATGTTGATAATTGAGTTGCTTTGACAGGTCCTAAGCAATCCGGAAAGAACACCTATCCATACATTCTTCTGTAACTATGATTTGAGTGACATGCCTGCTGGCACTAAGGTATATCTAAATCTTATTAACTTTCCCAGTGATCACTATCTTCCTGAACTTTCGAAATTGCTACCCTTGTTGTTGCAACTACTATCAGTAGGTAATTGATGGTAATTTATTTATATATCACAAATTATTTTAGTGTTGTCTGTTAGCGTCATTAGTTCCAGTATCTGATTTGTATATTTATTTTTCAAATCTACAAATTCGAAGCTTTTGATTATTATCTGATAACGAACCTAAAAACTTAATAACAATAAAAGATCCAAATAGGAGGATTAAAAATTAACAGACATAAATGAAGGCACAGTGTTCTCCATGACATCTTCCTGTTACATTCTTGGGGAAAATGGTGGTTTGGATCAAAATTGGCTTCTTGTTCTGCTGTGATGATTATGAATGTTTGCTGATTCCAAACTTTTAGGGATTGGTATTCACTTAGGATTACACTATCTTTACCTTGAATGTAGCTTTATAGGACTTTTTAGTTCAACAGCACTCCATTATCGTTTTATGTCGAACAGTTTCAGATTGCAATTACATAACTGATATCATGAGCTAGGAGTCTCTTAAGTGAGATTTATATGCTATGTGCCTTGGCTGCAATGTTCTTCGACATGCCAAAAACAGTATATGTAAATGGGGAAACTAGGATGGAGGGTTTAAATGCTTCTCTGGTTGTCGAGGTTTAAGCCTTGAGTTTTCACACTCTCTTTAGTGCACGGATATTAAGGTCTTGGAGCTGGCTTGCTAGACCATAGTTGTTTCTCTCTCTTTGTTCTTTACCTTCATATTTCAAACATAACCATCACATCCATTCAGTGAGATCGAAAATGGCTGCTGTTCCTGAAATGGTGAATTCCTAAATTTGTGGGCTTCAAATTTTGCACTTTAGTATTCTCATTTTGCTTAATACTGAAGCTTTATTGAGTGCTCCTATCACTGATCAAATCTCAATGATCTCTGCATGGGCCTAACTATGATCAATTCACAGTGAGCTGACTATGATGTCCTCCCATGGGCCGTGGCACTTCATTTTATAATTAGTTTGCCGTGTCATGAATACTGTTTTATTACTTTTTAACAAGTTTCGACTATGCATTAAAATTTGCATTGATTCTCTCCATGCTTGTTTCACTTTCTAGACATTTTTACGGCAAAAAGTCACTTTAGCTATGGATAAAGGAGGACGTAAAGACCCTAATACAAGAAATGGCGCCACGCAGCCTGAAATTTCAAAATTTGGCAATTCTTTGCAGCATAGGGAGGTATTTGATGATTCGCTTGGAGTCGATATGCGTAGTGAATTAGACAATGATTCATGCAGAAATACTAATGGAGTGGACGATGTCCCTTTTATTTTGTCTGATGGAAATGAAAGCCAATCTGCCCGTAGCCCTTCAAAGGTTAATGAGAATACTGCAGGTTCTGGTGTTCTGAGATATGCTCTACATCTCCGTTTTCTATGCCCCCATCCAAAGGACTTCGTGAAGACATTCCAGAGATGCAAATCTGGTTCATCTTCTCTGCCGGCAAGGAATGGTGTGGACAGCGAAGCTGAACGCCGCTTCTACTTGTATGATGATATGAGAGTCGTGTTTCCTCAGCGCCATTCGGATTCTGACGAGGGCAAGGTAAACAGATAAAGCTACTATTTGACATGCATGTCTAGATGCTTCCACTCCGAAGTAAATCAGACTTATTTCTGACTAATGCACATATTTTCTTATTGTAAGATGACCTATCTTACACCCTTAGCCTCTAAGCATACGTAATTACTATTAGAAATGAAGTCTTGCATTATCCAGTTTAAAGTTAAATGCCAGTCGAATGGTAGTTCATGGATTGTGCATGGTATCTTACTTATTTCCTTTCTTTTGAGTACAAGGGATGTAGTTACAAATCGATGATCTAGGAGTGACATTACCGGGGAGCAGCCCCGATTCGATTGACACCCTTTCTGTCATCCCCTGAAAGTTTCAGTGAATTTGGATTCATCTTATAACTGTTTTCTACTCTCATTTTTACAGTTATTCAATTTGAGCATGTATTAAAATAAATAAGTTGCATCTCTCTGTTTTACCTGAAACAACAGATGACCATGAGCTATTACCTTCTTCTTTGAGTTTGGTCAGTACTCGCTGTTCATTGTTTCATGTCCCTTTAGACCAGGAGGGTAAATTCTATAGATAGTCGGCCATTTTTGACGAGGCGGGTGAACGATTTCTACTAATAGTCGAACCTTTTTCAATTCTTGGTAATGTAGATATTTTCTGTCATGGTACCCATATAAATAACTTGTGTTCATGCTCGGAATTTTGACATTTTGTTATGAAAAGCTTATTTCAAAGTTTGGTTGCTGGACATCAATGGATACAATCTCTTCCTATAAGTCTCATGTAATCCAGTAACGAGTTTTTTGTGATTTGATGTGCAGTTACACGTGGAATATCACTATCCATCAGATCCGAAGTACTTCAACATAAGTCCATAAATGACTTGTTTTGATCATCTTAAAATTTGATTTGTTAGTACATAATTGTACATATATTTCTGTGTCATCGTTAAGATGGGGGACTCCCATTTGTTTCTTTTTATAGTGGAACTGATTGTCATTTACTGTAAATATTGTACATGTGACAAGTATTAGCCCAGGAAGGAAGTACACATTCATATCAGAAATGAAATCTTCTAGTAGAGCCCATATCAGCTGCCTAATTTTATATCATTATTGTAAGATTCGTTTTTAAGCCCTCATTTGGTAATCATTCGTTCAAAAATTTTCTTTTCTTGTACTTATTTCCACTATTCATTCTCACAATAAAATATTTATAACACAGACCCAAATTTTAGTAGACTTTTTAATCACAAATCATCCAAAAAATTATTATTCAGAAATTTATTCTTTACAAAAAATGATAGTCAAACAAACACTAAACTGTTGAACAATCTTCACACATTTGGAGCAATGTAAACGTTGATGGGTTCAATTCGATCTTCAACCACCACCGTTGCCGTCACCACCACAATGGCCATGCCTGCCACTCCAGCCCATCTCGTGTGAGCTGCCACCCTCCGCCGGTGCCACACCAATACCATAGCTAAACGAATTACAATCATAGCAGCAAGAAATGAGTTAAGATTGATCGTTCCTTGGTTGGGCAACTACCAGCACAAAATGATGCACAAGGCAGATGCATATGGTGAAACCCTACCAACCATTACACAGAGACCATATCAAGACATGACAGAATCAGCTACACGGCACTGAGAGAGAAACTAAACTATACAGGATAATTCATTTCATGCCTTATCCTAATGTTATATAATTAGAAAAACATTTTGAAACAATAAAAGGAAAAAGAAAAAGAATGGGCCGCAATTTAAAAAAATAAAAATAAAAAAGAAAGAATGGGCCACTATTTTTCCAACTACCTAACTACCTTCAATAGAAATAATCACTATGAGACTATAACAGAAGCATCTAACTGAATCCAACATCATCAAAGCAATTTGATGTGCCACCCACAAGTCTATCAAAATCAGACAAAGTCACAAGAAGACGGAATAATGAATGAAAGAAAGAACGGATCTGGAAGATTCTAAAGATGACCTCGCATAGGAACCGCCTCTCACCTCTTGCTGTCAACTAGGCAAGAAGCGAAGTGTAGAGCAATTAGTTCAGAAGGATAACCATTCTATAATCATTCAAGAACAATCGAGCTATGAACCACACGATTAGATAAAAACTAGAATTAACACTTTTTGTGTGTGTGGGCTATTCTGACATTAAAAGAAGGCTAAAATATCAAGTCCTACACATTCATTCAAGATACATTACAGAAACATCAGAGAATGAGTTCAAAGCAAAGACTTTTTCATTAATTTTATTGGGATTTGTTAGGAAAACATAAGCCCCTAATCAAGTTAGGTAACCAAACCCAGAAATTAAAATTCTGAAAAACACAAACTCTTATCAGCAACTAGACTATTCATGTTTGCTTTTCTACCACAGCATTCTAAACAAAACTTATCAACAACGTAAAAACTAATGAAATCAAATTACAGAGAAAATGAAACATTATTGACATTCATATTAACAGCATTCAATTTCATCTTTACCACCGTTCATCAACTCAAGTCCTGGCAAAGACTCCCCATAGCTTGCCGTTGCCAAGATTGTCATAAAGCTTCTTAGCACCATCAACATTCATCTCGACTAGTTTCTGCAGATAAGAACGAGCACCAGTAGCCACCATTTGCTTCCTGGATTTCTTATAATGGACTATTGATGTTAAAATCGAAATAGGATACTTCTTGTCCAAATTTAGCACCAGAGGATCCAAGAGTTTAACTGCACTCGTGATCCCCTTCTCCTCCTTTCTAAACATTCTCCTATTCCCAGCATAAACCATAAGTTTTGACAGTGTTTTTGCAGCAGCCTCTTTCTCCTCAATCGCCTTACCATCTAACATTCTTGACAAAAGCGAAATGCAACCCATTTTTCCCAATTCTTTCTGTGTTTTGACACTGTAAGCCAAATCATACACTGCATTTGCAGCTGCAACTCTCACTCCTAAAACCCCACAGTTCAACACCCCAACCACATGATTCAAAAAGCCATTTGCAACGAGGACCTCACTGATTAATGGGCTCGAGGCCAATATTGATACCATCTGAACAACAACCTCAAGATTGCGAGGCGTGGGAGCAGAGTCCCAGAAATTTTTCACACACTCAATTCCACCTTCTCTGGCAAGAAACAGCTTCAAGTCATCATCTCCCGAAATTAAATTACACAAACACCCAATTGAATTTTCGTGAGCCAATGCAGTACCCGAATTAGACAGTGCTAATAGCGTCACCACTGCATCTTCTTCCATAAAATGCTCTTTAACTTCAGGAAAAGCTGCTAAATTACGCAACACTCCAGCCGACATAGCCTGAGAATTCGGCGTCCCAGACTGACAAATTTCTAGTAGAGATGTAATTCCTCCTCTGGACCCAATTGCCCTTGCATTTTCCTTCGAATGACTCAAAGCTTGAAGGGCAATGCAAGACTTCTCTTTCGCGAAAACACTTCCTGATTCAAGCACCCGGAGCAAATGATTAAGCAATACTAATCCTTCAGCAAGTAAAACATGCTTGCCCGAATCGACTGTGGAAATTTTGGCAATGGCAGCGACTGTCCTTTCCTTAATTTCTGATGAACTGGAATCCAGTAAACGCACGAGTATAGGAACGATTCCCTGCGCCACCGCAATTAGTACATTCTTATCATCTTCCTGTAATAGTCCGAGAAGCGAGTCAAGGGCAGAGATTTTGGACTCAGCTGACCCGATCTGAAGACGAGTCATCAAATTCCGGGATTCAGCCCGGACCGACTCCCGTTTACTGGATGATGAAACATTAGATACAGTTGCCTGAAATGAAACGGCGGCACTTTCGGTGACAACCCCGCTTTTGTTAAGCACCTCGAGATCGTTGATGTGATTATCGAGTTTTGCGGAAATGGAATCAACATCGTTTTGGGTCTTGAGCTTTCCGCCCGGAGGTGTCGGCGAATGGCAGATGTCCGCAAGAGAGACCGCCGCCGAGCAGGTAGCGGAGAGGGAGTGAAAAAGGTCCACTGAAAGCGGGTTTACATAGCCGGCGGCTGATGAAAATTTCAAAAGATGGGTCTCCAAAGCTGTTAATTTGGTTCTGATTAGCGACCATTTCCCCTTGAAGATTTGAACACGAGAAATGGAATCCAAAAGGGAGACAATCAGTATCTGTATATTCTTGACAGTTGGATTGATGGGTTCTTCCGCCACTGCTTCTTTCATCGCTTTAACGTCTCGGAAGAACGCGGTGGCCGGTTTGGAGGGAAACTTTGGAGGTGGCGGCGGGGAGGACGGAGGCTGTGGAGGGAGGTTTGGTCTATGATTGTGAAACTGTGTGCGGAGGGTAACAACGATTGGACAATTAATGTAACGGGGGCTAGGGTGTCAAAGCCTCACGCGGGGAAAAGCGTTGACTACAAACATGATGATTATTAAAAAAGTCGAACCCCAGCCATAAGGACTTTCATCGTCCAGTCCTAGAACTATGTGAGAGATGTAAATCGTAGGATGTGTCTCAACAGATAAAAAAAACAAGAATTGCCTATATATTGTACCTACAAGAAGTCCAATTTAATGTCTCAGGAACTTGATGATTATTAATTATGTGTTATTATGCCTTGTTTGAGCCACGTTCTTCTTTAAAATATATATATATATATATATAAATTTTTCTACAGTAATTTGACATCATTTCAATTACACAATTTTCAAAAAAATATCATTACACGTAAATTCAAAATTTATCAGCATTTTTTAACTACATATTTTCTATCAATACACTATTAAAAATGAATTTTTATAAAAATAATGTGGCTCAAAACTATAAAAGTTACTAACCTTTTGGTGGTGTTCTATCTACTAAAAAATGTATAATTTTGTTGTTCTTAGATATATTTAATATTGTCTTTCAATTTTGCGTTGCATGAGAATGTAATTTAAAAGCTTACTTGTCACATTTTTTTTAAGAAAAGTTATTTTCTTTAGGCACGTTTGTCAATATTTTTTTATTAAAATTGATTTTTAACAGATTCATTTTCAATTACACATTCTATAAGATTCTTAATATTTTTTCCTATTTCCCAACTACGTGTTTTTCAAAAAAAAAAAATATATAATAATAATAATAATAATAATAATAATTTTCACCAAAAAAAATCTCTACTGAAAAACGTTAAACAAATTTGGTTGTTTACATTAAAACTTGTTTACTGTAATTGAATATAACTTGCTATTATTACATTAAATAAAAGAGAAAATTTCATAGAATGTTCAATTTTACATAGTCATTTGCAAAAATGTCTACATTTTTTTTAATGTCCATTTTCGAATTATTTAGACAAAAATACCCTTGTTAGGAAATTCTATTTCCATGCCCAAGGCAAGACTCTTGGTTCATTTCCCACCAAATTAACCCCAATTTCATAACCCTCCAATTCAAAATCAATTACATTTACTTGCTATGAATTGTGAGGGATTTGGGGCAATTTCGTCGCTGAAGGAGAAGGAAGGGGCCACCGGCCGGTGATTGGGGATTGGGCTAAGCTAAAGGGAAGGGGACGGTAGGTCGGCAACGTAACAGCGTTCTTTGTGGAATGTGAGCCATTTTTCTTCTCTCTTGGTTCATTTTCCCCTAAATTAACCCCAATTTCATAATCCTCCAATTTCAAATCGATTACATTTACTTGCTGTGAAATCTGAAGGAGCAATTGGGAGGGATTTGGGGCGATTTTGTGGCTGAAGAAGAAGGAAGGGGCCGTCGGTCGGCGATTGGGGATTGGACGAAGCTGAAGGGAAGGGGACGACAGGTTGACAGTGTAACAGCGTTTTCTGTGGAATGTGAGCCATTTCTCTTCTCTCTCTCTCTCTCTCTCTCTCTCTCTCTCTCTCTCTTTTTATGGTTTTGTTTTTGTTTTATGCCATCGCATCTATGATTTATCATCTATCTTATGTGATTTGTGAATTGTGAATGTTGAAAAATTTGAATGTTGAGTTTAAGTTGAGTGTTGACTTAGACTATTCATTGTTGCGGCGTTGTCTATTACCTGATGGAACTTGGAAGACGAAGTTGGAAATTAGAAGTACTTAGAACTTGGGTTTGGCCGTTTGGGTCACTTTGAAAAAATATTTGATTTTTGGGTGTTTTCCTAAGTTAAGATCTACTATTTTTGGGTTTATTTGTATTCCAAGAAAATCACATGGTGATGAGGCGACAATAATGAATAATCAATAACTTCCCAGACCTTGAGACCAAAAATGACAGTATCCTCAGAGAGTTCCGCATTCAAGTCGGAAGCCATATTTAGGATGTCAAACAACCTGCAGGAATTTGTAAAAATTGGTATGGATCCTCGTGTAAAAAATGTTAAAAGATGTCAAGATTAAAGATAGATTAATAATAAATAGTGAATCGAACCGAGATTAGTTATAAACACATCTTAAGAAACTTCTTGATGATAATAAAAGGTTGAACCCCAACCTTGATGGCCCCACCACCGAGGCATTTTCAAGAATGTCCAATTTTAGGGGTGTGAGTTGAAAAGTGTCTTATTGAAATTATGAATGTCTTATTGAATTGTCTGCAAAATTGTTTATATTCTCCTGTTTGTGTTTTTAATCTAGTCTGCAATTGGTTGTCGCTAAAACAAGAAAATGGGTGTTGTAAAATTGATTTAGAAATGCGTTTCTTATGAGACTAATTAATTGCTTACTTGCAGATTGAAAATAGAGCCTATTAGGCTTTGTTTATCAAAACAAGCTAATAAAATTGGTGTGGATCCTCCTGTAAGAAATGTTAAAAGATGTCAAGATTTAAGATAGATTAATAATAAATAGTGAATTGAACCAAGATTAGTTATAAACACATCTTAAGATACTTCTTGATGATAATAAAAAGTTGAATCCCAACCTTAAGGCCTCCACCGTCGAGGCATTTTCAAGATATGTATAAGATCCATTTGTAAAAACCCTATTTCATATATCATATCATTAACTCACGTGATTAAGCCACAGGAAAAAGACATATAATTAATTGCACTCTATAAATAAATTCAATAAAATAAAGAAATCTAATTTACATATATATTGAATAACTTTTAATATTATTTAATCAAATTTTAATAAACAATCGGGCTATTATGTTTGTTGATTGTCGACGGTCAATGAATAACAGTCAACCTCCGCTCTAGCTAGACTTTGTTGCTAGATTCGCCACTGAGCAAGGTATAAAGTTTTAGAATTACCCATTCTCTATTTCTGCTTCAATAACATGAACCATTTTAAAATGTTTTGGTATTAACCAAGGTTTGTTTTACTTTGAACAATTAAACAGTTTAGTTTAGATATGGTATTTTATAAAACCATTGTATTGTAAAATATTAGGGGCGGAGGCATGTAGGGGCAAGGGTGGTCGGTGGCCCGCCTAAAATTTTTGTACTTTTTTTTCACGTAGCTTTATGTAAAGAACACGTAAGTTGGATTACCCAGTAGATTAATGTGCGAGATATTACCTGAAATTCTTGGAATTTTTGAGGTACAGCTAGAGAAGAAACCCCAAATCTAAATACTTCAAGCGACTCCATTCTGTGATGCGAGACGAAAATTTTCCAATTGGGAAGAAGCTGTTGAATTCTTCATATGAAATTTGTGGTTCAATTGATATTCATTTTGGATTTTATACCCACAGCTTGTCAATTGGAATTTGTATTATGGGAATTGTGATTTTGGGATTGATAAATTTGTTGGTGTGATTTTGGTGACTTGGACATTGATTTTGGATTTTAAACCCACAGCCGTTAATTATTAATATTTTTTGTGCACAAATTACTTTGTTAATGTTATCTTTTCATCTTGATTTTAGGAAACTTTATATAAAAAATTGATTTCAAATTTTTGTCGAAGCATATTGCATTATCATATATGAAGAATGTGGAAGCCTATTGATTATCTCGAATAAACTTGAGTTGGTACTACTGATATTAGTTAATTTATTTAATGGGTATCTATTTAATGATGGAAATGTTCGACTTAAACTACGTTAAATTTATAAATGTTATTGAAATTTTTTATTTACATAATATTCGATTCAATGTTGGAGAGATACTTTAAAAGGAAAGCTTCAGTTTCCATTGAAAGTCAAAATATTGATAGAAAGAAATCTAGCAATGTCAGTGTGGTTGCTCAAGATGAAAGGAAATATCCAAGTTCAAAGTGATATTGAGCATGAAAGAAATAATCAGGGTTAAAGTGATATTAGCCATAAAACTGATGTTATGTGGGATGTTATTCGAGAAAAATTATAGTAATATAGTGATACACCTTTATAATATTTGTAATTTTTTACTATATAATTTTTGCCCACACAAATAAAATATTCTGGCTCCGCCACTGTTGTAAATGATTTGATTTGAAAATACGGTGAAAATTGATCAAGTCAAACTGATTACATTCTACTTTAGCCTTTTATATAAACCAAGCTATTATTTATTTATTTAATTAAATCAGGTAAACTACTGACATTTTTAAACGGATAGATAATATAAAAAAGGTAAATCTTACTGGTTTATTTTGAAAGTAATGTTAGCATATTAATGTAGTATAAAGTTGTGCACTCTTGTCTCTTGTATTTGAATCATCTTTTTCGACAATAGTTTTATTATATGCAATAGGAGGCAAGGTGGGAAATACATCCTAAATAAGAGACCATGAAGTTAAGTCAAGAAGAATTTTGCAATCCATACGATTTTTCATAGATCTCGGAAGCATAAAGAAATATGTACCATTTTAGATATCTTTGAAAATATAAACCAATATATATAGATAGTAATAAAGAATATAAGTAATGAGATTTTCCTTTCAATCATGTAGCATGACAGTGCTTTGAATTCAATATTATGGTTAAGAAGGATTCCTCGTTAGTTGATGTTCTAGAGGAACAGGGAATACTCTATGAAAGAGTTCACCAGTGAATATCTAAGACTGACTTTTGTCAAGTGTTGAACATGCTTGTAGAGTTAGAAGTCTTTGACATGATCCATCTATCAATTTCTTTCTAGTACAATGTATCCTTAGTTAGATTAGTTGTGACAAAAAAGTGCAATATCTTCCAATAATGCATATCTAGATATATATCTTATGTCAGTATTTGAGTGTTTTAGGATAAAAATACAAATAAAATTCCACCTGCATAAAAGTTTTGCTTACATTTAAAATGCAGAATCTTTGATTTAAAAACATTGAGCCTGTGCCGAATTTTTAAAGATCTAACCACATGTCATAATTATAAAACTATTTACAAGATGACAAAAAATATTTTGCTTGAAAGAAATCAAGTTATTGAGGTCTTGGTATAAAGTCGTACCAGTATATGTCATATTTGATTAGCGATGTGCCATTAGATTATGCTAAATATTAGCCCTTTCATTGATGATGTATGCTTAGACGAGACTAAATCTTAACCCTTTACTGCATTATCCATATGGAAAAAATCATTTTTCTTTTACTGTATTATAAACAATAATGCTATATTTAATTTCGTTTGTACGTTCTTATACTATTTGTTAAAAGTGTTGTTTTCATTTATTTTGATTGTAGACGAGTATGAAAGACCGATATAAAATTTCGGAGGAAGCACGTGTTCCGATCCATGTGTCACAGGTGAGCAACACAAAATACATATAAGTTGTCTTCAACAAATTGGATCCACAAAAAAAGCGTCGGTTGGAGTAGAGTTGTATAGGACATATTGTAAGGTTATCGGAGCTGAAACTATCCGTTCAATTAATTCATGAAATGGTAAACAGATCGGTGGTCTGCCGGAAGCGGTTTGAGGCTTGGTTCAAGGTGAACCAAAGGTTCGAACGATTTGGACTGCTGGAGTTTGCATTGATTACCGGCTTGAAGTGCGGTCCAGTGCTTAAATGTACCAAGTTGACAAAATTTTAGAGAAAACTCATCTACATGATAGAATGTTTGCTAATATGGACCGGATAACTTGTAGCGACCTGAAAAAAGTTTTCTTGAAATGTGTCAACCGTAACGATCGTTACAAGCTTGGGTTCGCACTAATTATTGAAGGAGTATTTAATTCAAGAGATCGAAATGTAGGAATACATCCGACAACTCTCTCCATCGTCGACGACTTTGATTTCTTCAATGCCTACCCATGGGGGACGGTATGTTTCAACTTCTCATCAAATCACTGCTAGGTGGATGAAGAAGAAAAGCGAACATGGTAAAAGTGAATGATTGTGATAGGATGACTTACACGTTGTACGGATTCTCTCTTGCTGTCCAGGTATACATCTATTTGGTTCATTTCAGTTCTTTTCGTCACACATTGTTATTTACCTCCAAATATGGTTATTACTGTTATAAATGTCATGTAGATTTGGGCGTACGAGGTAATCCCGGAGTTGGGAGCTCGATTCTCAAGTAAGACTAGGGCTGGGCAAATCTCCCGAACCGAACCGACTGAACCGAATCTGAACCCAACGGTTCTTGTCAAATTAAATACCCGAATAGGTATCTGAATTGAGAACCGATGAGTACGATTCGGTTCTCGGTTCTAGACGAAGAATCGAATCTTTCTAATTTTTTTTTTTATATTGAGTAAATCAAATTATTTTAATTTTAATTTTTTCTTAACAAATTAACGATTTTTAAATCCGAATTTTTTGCCCAATAATTTGTTTCATTTCTAATTTTTTAATTTTTGGCCTAATTACCCATTTTATTGTTTCATTTCTTAGCCAAACAAGATCAAGTCCACTAAATAACCCTAAACACCAACACTAAAGTGCATAATGTTGTCTCGACTCTCGCATTCACTCTCGCAGTCTCGCTAATATTCCAAAACCTATACCATCGTTGGCCGACACTGTGACCTCCGCCGACCGAAACTTTGATCGTAGCGATCATTTGAACAAGATAGTTTAATAGTCTCTGAAATTCCAAAACTATTGAATGTATCATTAGTTATATTTATATAATGTTGTTATAAATGTTTAAAAATTTAATTATAGTACAGAACCGAACGGAACCGAACCGAACCGAACGGTTCCATAATTATATTTAGACCTGACAGTTCCATTTACTAGATACCCGAAAAGTTTGGTTCGGTTCGGTTCTCTTTAGAACCGAACAAAATCGACCCGCGCCCACCCCTATGTAAGACTTGTGACGATGTCCCGAGGATGTTGCAGTGGTCTGGCACGAAACAATCTCATTTCCGAACATATTCAGATTTTTTTTGAGAAGACAGATGTAAGCGATTTACATACGTAATTGCCTTACACTTTCGTAATATATAATATTTCATTTCACCTATTTTTCCTTCCCCTGTAGGTGCACTTATGGGTAATGTTGCGCGCAACTGCTGCAGAAGAATTGCAACCGTACTTCGCCAATCTAATTCTGTTGGAAGACGCAGCTGACCTCGTTCTAGATGATCTTGTTACTCAATCAATAGAAATATAAGCTTGTCCAGTTGAAGATGATATCATGCGAAACGATAACAACAACCATCGACCAAATAAATCCCAAAGAGGCAACAAAGATGGACCTCATCATCGAGGTTTGCATCACGTTAAAGACAAAGAAGAAGAGCATGGGGATCCGATCATCGAAATGTCTGTGTCTTTAGATGAGATAAGAGCTCTTTTGAACGAACAACGGGAGGCATTTGAGAGCAAGATGTGCGATTTGACGAAAGAGATGAACACAAGATTCGCTAGTCTCCAAAATGATCTGGGAGGTCATGTGTGTGGTTTGAGAAATTATGTCACTGATGAGATAAATGTGCTTCGACGAAGGTTTGAAGAAGTTGCTACAGAAATTGGGCAACACAATGTGGCTGATGAGTACAATGGATTTGGTCATGACGATCGCAATGGAGACGAGCCCCAACGTGATGTTTTAACTCCCAATATTTCTGCGGACAGACAGGATGTCAGAGAGGCAACCAAACCAGTTGTTTGCAATATTCCTGATGTGTGCATAACGTCGAGACGTGGGGTTGGAGTACTTGGGTCAGTATACGTTGCTTGTGATATTATGAAAGAGGCACCAACCATTGTACCTACAGTTGGTGTGTCCATTGATGATCGGCTAGTTCATGATAGCGTTGTTATTGGACCTTTGATGGTAGCTGATCCACCTACACGTAGACCTTGATCGTTGAGGCTGAAGAAGGTTAGTGTGAACACAAAGACGCCATACACCCGATCTAGTCGCAAGAGGGGTAAGAGGGATGCGTAGTCTGTGTATTTTGGTTGACGGCACATAATGGTGATTGGATATGAATTTCAGGTTAATTCGAATTTAGAGGTTCACATATTTTGATTTATATGGTGGTTTGCAATGTGTATTTTGATTTATGTGGAGGTATGTAATATGTATTTTGGTTTACACAGTGGTTTGCATATTTTGGTTTATATGGTGATTTACAATATGTATTTTACTTCATGTGGTGGTACGTAATATGTATTTTGGTTTACAGAGTGGTTTGCATATTTGGTTTATATGGTGGTATGTAATATGTTCTCGAACTGTCATTCTAGACAAATGAAATATCAAGCATCGAGATTTACAGCTATGTAATGTCGATAACGACATATCAAACGTCAAGAAATCATTGAAATGTAGAGAAATCTCCTCTTTTGGTCCAAGTGTCGTTCTAGACAACTGTAATGTCAAGTGTTGAGATTAACAGCTGTTTAATGTCAATAACGACATTCCAAATGTCGAGAACAGCATCAAATGTCAAGATAAATATGATCCAACCAATTTTAATGAAGAGTTAAGGCAACCAATTGGAGTATTAACTGCAAAAACTGTAGCAGACAGGTTTATAATTACTATAGCAATTAAAATTGGTATGTCAAGGACAAGTACATTCTCAACCATATTGATGTGAACAAAAGTAATAAGATAATCACCATGAATGACTTCAACCATATTGGTTGGTGAGATATCTTCTCATGTATCAACAGACAAGTGTTTCTCCACTATAAAAGCCTGGAGTTTACTTGAATATGCACAGATAGGAATTTAACAAATTCATAGCACTAGTTAGTTCTTCCATTGATTATGTTTTCATCAACTCAACATACTCCTTATATTGATGTTACTATCACTTTCGACCCCCGGGTCGTCCACAGACAACCCGATCATCATAGACTCGGACTCAGATGATCAAATCAATGCCTTTGTTCCATATGTACGTCAACCTTCGAACCGCCATCGTAGGGTTTGTCTTCAACCCATTCCTTTTTCTGAATCTAACCGACGAAATTGAACCAATCCAAGTTCATCATGAGATCCTCCCACTAGAGGTCCAATCGGAAGCACATCATGTGTTGTTGGATGAAAATATTGAAGCAATTCCCGTTGAAAATGAAGACGTGATAATCATAAACTCCGACGAGGAGTATGACAGTGATATGTCCTCTTTGTCCGTGGCAGAGGATATGTAGAAGATGCGATTATCGTAAGTGAAATGTTTACGTACATATACTAGTGCTATAAAATCCATATAGGTGATGAATATTTTTGGGGTGATCACCATTTTGTATAATAGTCGTCTACGACATGCATTGGAGTTATGGCTTCCATTTTTTGCGATTAACATTTTGTCTGCTCCAATGATTTAGGAGAACGAGTTATTCATTGGTTGCTTTTGTATCCATTACCACATTGTGTTTACAATGATTAAGAAAATCCAATGATGAATTAGATATATCATTGTTCACTTATATGATGAACGAAATAATATCGTAATGAAATGCTCATAAGAATATATGTGATCATCATTTCCCTTGTTTTTAGTTATACCCAAACCTGGGCTTTCTTGTTTGTATCTATTACGACATTCTAAAATTAAGTCTTGTTTGTACTTGATGAAATGCCCACACGAATTTTCCTGTTCGTGCGCTATAAAATTTTAAACGACAAGGGTAATATAAGAGAAAAATTACAAAAAATGGGATGAATCCATATAAAGGATTGAAAATGTATTACGAGTTTAATTTTAGAATAAGCAATTGCAAATAAGTGCTATGAAGAGAGAACGAAGAAAGAAACAGGAAGAAGTAAAAGTCAAAAATATATTCAACAACATTCAAAATAGGAGATGAACAACTAAGATAGAAAGCAAGCAATACTCAAAAATATATTCAAAACATTGATAATCCATGTTATCGGGGCATTTGACGATCAGAATACATAATGTCATTCAAGTATACGTATTACTTAAAGGTGTCGAATTCTGACATGTTTCCTTGTTATTTCTAGAACACCCATATCGGCCGCATTTTTGTTTCAGAGTCGATCTTTTAGTTTTTAACCGTTGACGTTGGGTAGGAGGTCGATCTAGTGCTCTACGTATATTCAGGGGCAAAACTTTGACGGAACGAATAGACTGAGAAACAACCCAATCTGACTCTCGACTAACGGGGTGAAGAATTTCATTGTACACAGCTCGCCAACATTCTGTGGTGTAGTAAAGGGAGCACAAGTCATACAATAATTTTCCTTTTGCGCAAGCAACTTAGAATGCACGTGAACATGAGATTTGTCGCATCTGAAACTCTCGACATGAATGTGTTACCTATAAGGTTAACAGTACAAATTTCAGTAGCTACACCTACCTCAAAAACGAGTTTGTCCAAATTTTGTACTGGTAAGTTTGCATCGGCATCGAATGATTTTCTCAATTCATCATCAATTTTTTGTGTCACGGTCGTACTACATTTGGTGGATATGCTTTTTTTCTCGTAGTACCATCGTTGCATCAATGACGTAATATTTTCGACCAATGAGGTTATAGGGAAACTTCGTTATTGCCTTAGGACTGAATTTAGTGACTCTGCAATGTTATTCGTCATAATGTTGTACCGACTACCAAAAAAATTTACCCGTGACTAGGTGGATATACCAGCACGTTCCAAGTAAGATGCCATCGACAGTCGAATGGTTCTTCTCTGTGTCATGAATTGATCAAATTTCGATAGGCAATATGCTAGCGCTGCCCTCTTGAACAAGAATATGACATTGTTACTGCTATACCTAGAAATAAGATTTTTCTCGATATGCTAAATGCAGGCACTATAGTGAGAAAGCGGGAACAACCTCGTAATTGCCCGCTTAATACTCTTCTTCCTGTCCGAGACAAACACTAGCTGGTTTGAATCATCAACGACATCTTTCAACTTCGCGAAGAACTAATACCATGATGCATTTGTTTCCCCATCGACAACATCCCAAGCAAGAGGATATATTTGTAGGTTAGCATCTTGCACTGCAGCTACTATTAGTGTACTCTTTTACTGGCCCTTCAAATGACTTCCATCAACACAAATTACTGGTCTCATGTATTCTTAAAAACCACGTACACTCAGCCTGAACGCTAAGAAGAAGTACACGAACCTGTTATTCGAGTCGAGTTCAATATGTGCAATAGTTCCTGAATTTTTCTCGGTTAACATGTGACAGTATGATGGCAATTTTTGAAAACTTTTTTCGGGCGTACCACGAAAAAATCGAAGTCCCTTCTCTTTAGTCCTCCACGCTTTATTGTAGGTAATCCGTACACCAAACTCACGTTCCATATCCCAGTAATACCCGCAAGAACGTATAATTGGTTTGCATTGTCCAACCTTCGCATTATGTCATGCCCAATTACTGCACTTGTTCTGTGAATTTGTGTATTCCGTCGAACATTTAGAGAACGTGTGTGCTCAGGTATGTACTCTCGAATCTTAAATATTTTGAAATTTTTATCTTAGAAGTTCGCACTAGCCAATGACATGTAGTATCAATTCAATACACAGTAAGAGATCTAGGATTCGACTTTTTAACCTTGAAATGAAACTTCTCTTTCAAAGCCTTAAGTTGAAGCCTTGTGTATAACTGTTGTTTGCTAAAGAATATATGATTCTCCACAATGTCCTCTTCATCAATCGACTGAATTGCATTTTGAATAAACAAATTCCCTTCACCTAAACCTTTATCCGTATTATCAATTATTCGTAGCTCTTGTAGTTTGCACATACCGACTTTGTCATGTCCACACAATGCATCTTCTATTGGTGAGAAAAGCTCAACTCCGACATGCAGTTCGTGCTCTCCAACATTATATTCATCTGTAATTACACAACGTCGCTTCCGTGTGAACAGACATAAACCATTGCAAATCCTCATCGTCGGCTACATCAGCAGGGGGTATATTCATTTTCGGACCTGTAAATTTCAATTAAATTCGGAACTTCATTCTGTCAACATTCAGCTTCTCGAATAATTTATGTACAAACTCTTCATATGTAGTATCATGTCGAACAACAACTGATGTTGTTCCGTTTCCTAACCACTTCCACCCGTCGTCCATGTTGATGAATTTACCACCATACGAGACAACAAATCTCTTAATATCTCCCATAACTGCATGTCATAAACAACAATATGTCAACCACTAACGAAAATAAAAAACGAAGATGCCACCTACATGCAATATGTGAAATGCCATATACGAAATTTTCCCAACTTAATCAACTTTTTAATGTTATTGTCGACATTTGACAGTGCCAAGAATGATAATATAAATATCATTCTCGACGTTTATAAATGTCGGGAACGACGTTTATAAATGTCGAGAATACTATCATTATTGACATTTATAAAATGTCGAGAATGAAATGACGGGATTCCATGCATTTGTCTTCTTCAACTTCAACCATCATTTTTGCAAGAGTTTATTCCACCATAAATGATATTCTAAATACAGAAGTATATTATCTAACTAAGTTATTTAAGATGAATGGTACAACAAATATCTATTTAGTGTTTGGATAATTTCATCCATTGAAGTAAAAAAATACCTTATCAAAAAAATGAGATTTGAACATATATAACAACAACTAATAAATACAACTTATCAAAAAAAAAGAGTTCAAAGAAATATACCTTCAACCAAGAAATGATGAGAGCCTAATCAACTTCAAATTTCGACGACAATAAATTTCTTCACATGAAATAAAATGATTTTTTTTAGAGTTGGAATCATATACCTCTTTGTATGTGTTAATGGAATTTCTACTTCTTCATTTGTTTTAGAATAATTGATTAAAATCTAATTAAAAATGTAAACAAGTGGACTCACTTAGGTAATAGCAACATATTATTGTGGCTTCTCATATAAGCTATTTGCTCTTCTCAAAAATTGTGTCAAATTGATATAAAATTGATTAATCTTTTCATGAGGGTAAAGTAGACAATTTGATATAGAAATTGGACATTTTTGCAAGGATTACCAAAATAGGACAATTCTCAACTCACACTCCTAAAATTGGACATTCTTAAAAATGCTTCTAAATAAAATGTACTTGTGAATTCAAGAAATTGAATTATCTTAGTCCCTATAAAGCAAAGCTTTGATATTCTATTATTCCTCCACTTACTCTCTACTGAATTTGATCACAATAAATCTATAATTGTAGTAAAATTATTAGAATTAAAGTGAAACAATTAGTTGACTTTCTTTACCAAATTCGATACTGAATGGTCAATGGAGTAACTCTAACTCCTTGATTGGCTCTACCAAATATTCTTTTAAAATCAAATGAAATGACTTTCCTTAAAGTTTCAAAATTAATTTATTCTATAGTAGCATAATTAATTGTTACATCAATTTCGACAGTGGAGGTGGAGTTTATTTTCTTTCTTAAAAGCGCGTGTACGAAACGTGCTGGTAATGAGAATGAGAATTTACGGTCGAGTAAAGAATTGAAAGGCGAGCCATACAGAAGTCAGAGAAACAGAAAGCCGGGCCGGAGTTAAGAAGGGGAAAAACAAGTGGGAGTAGGACCCAAATATAATAATTAAACTTTTTGACAGATAGACTCCCAAAGTTTCCAATCACCTGACAGCTCTTTACCAGCAGTATCATAACAGTAAAATTTGTGGATTAAATGGTCCCACTTTTACAAAGTCGATTCTGGGATTAAAAAGTTGTTTTTTAAAATATTCGAATATATTTTTTTTGGAGTAATTTGTTTGATTTTGAGAGAAATTTAGCGCAAAATAACTTTATCATAGAGTTCTTCTACAAGAAACGGAAGTAAATGCAATCAAATGAACTCTCAAAGTCATGATCTAGGCTTGCATGGAAAAGGGCAGCATCTTTTGCTCCTTTAACATGAACATAAGCACCAAAAAGAGCAACACTC
>NW_019266118.1:355231-363119 GCF_002742605.1 Olea europaea var. sylvestris
GCCCAATTGGCGCCCCCCCCCCCTTGAGGGGGTGTGCCCTCAATAGGGGGGCGCCAATTCAACCCCCTCAACCTTTTTGTGTCGTTGGCTTGGCCTCCCAAGCTCAACCTTCACGCGAGCTTCAACTATCGAGCTTAAAAAATGAGCTCTTCATTGTCCTTCACTTAGCTTAGCCAATTTGTTATATTTAATCTTCATGATAATTGTCACGCTGATTTGTTGATTCTCAAGAATTTATGTCGATTTTTGGTACAATTAATTCGTTACTAACAAACTTTTTTCCAAGTAAATTAACGTACTTGAACACCAACTTGGTTTTTTGATTTGTTAACTACTTTAATGGAATAAGACGGCAACAAACAAGATCCTTTCTCAATGGCGATATTTATGTGATAATTTATCTTGCAAAACCAATAATTTGGATTGGAAATAACGTGGAAGTTAAGAACTTTTTGTTGACTGATTCTTCTCAACTTTTTATTAAGAATTAATACAAATAAATAATAAGATTTTACGTAACCTCTTGTGGCCTACTAACCTACTCGATGAAGTTCACGTTGATTATTAAGATTCAATTATTTGACTTCTTAATTTATTTTCTCAACTTTCTAATAAAATACCGAATTCTTCAACTGAAATCTTGAACCTCTTGTGTTGGACCTAATAACCACTTGCTCTTTCAATTGAGCCAATATGTTGAAGCCAATTCAAACGAGAAAAGATTTATGATAAATACATAAGTTGTGATTTAACGAAATACTTTGAAGAGTGGAAAATAAGAATACGTAGATCCAAAGGTATAACTATCTTATTTACTACTCGATTTTTAAAGAAAATTTACCCCTTCCACTCCTTTCTTGAATAGGATAATATATCGAGTTGGAATTTGTTATGATAGACTAGAATTAACTAATGTGAATCCGCAACTAGGATAGGATAACTCTAGTAGAAACGTCATTTATCCTTTACATTAATTAATTAATTAATTAACATGTAAGAGTTTGATTAATTAACCAAAGTAGAAGTAGGGCTTCAAGTGTCCATTTTTGGACCACCCCATACCATTTTTTGTCAGGTTAGGTAAAGGATTAGAGCATTGATGTTTCAGTGTGTGGTACAATACCAACTTATAATTAAAAAGTTCCAAGTTCAACGAAGATTTGGTACATTTAAAAAACGCACACATATATTTTTAATAGTAAAATGGACAATATTATACCACCAAAACCAAAACAAAAAAAAAGATAAATAAATACAACAAAATAAAAATAAAAATTAGGGGAAATTACACAACATCAGGTCTTTGAAGATGATCATTGAAAAATCAAGTGTAAAGTTTACTTACGCAAAACTCAGGTATTCAATTAAAATTAAAATTTCTCACTCATCTCTCACTATCACTCTCTCTATCTCTACCCAAATTTAATTTCCTACGACGTCTCTTTACTACCCATACTATCCAACGATCAATTGAAGATAAATTGCAACAAATAGTTCCAGAATCAATTGAGTCCTAGAAAAATGTCAGTATCAAGGTTTGGGTTCTAATTGTGGTAGCGGTGGTGGTAGCGTGTAGAAGAGGGATTGGAGTTTTTTTGTTGGGGTAGTGATTGTGGTTGTGGTGGAGATGGAGGTGATTTTTTATGGTTGTTTTATGTTGGTTTTTGAGGTAGTTTTGTGGTGGATTTTGAGGTGGTGGAAGTGCTAGCAATGGTGGTGCAGGTGGTTATGGTGCTGGATTTGTATAACACGGTTTGTGACCAATAAATTGTATTAATCTGTGATCAATAAATAATTTGTGACCAATACAATAGGTAATCAGTGACATTGATGCAATGACCTATGACCTAGGCACAATGACCTATGACATGTGACCTGATAACATGTCTCATATTTGTACAATTTTTGCATGTCACAGATCGTTATTCACATGTCACAAATTAAATAGAATTGATCACAGATCACTAATTTATGTTCATACGTCAATATTCATTGGTCAAGTGTTCTAGCTTTACAAGTCACGGGTCACCATTCATAGCTTATATGTCATAATATATTAAATCACAGATGTTCACGTGTTAATATTAATTGGTCATGTGTTACATGTCATATATAGGTTACAGTTGTTGAACTACCACTATGTTTCTACTTCTCTATTATTTGAGCCGACGATTAGTTCATCGCTGAAGAAGATGCTTAGTCGCCAACGATCTCTATAGATTTTATCTTTCCTCCAATGAAGTTATTTGTATGTTGACGACTGTGAGAGTGAATGTCGATGACTGTAAGAGGAGATGGTGCGGGATTATCATCTGATTTCTGGAAAGTTAAACTTATTCCCTTAAATTTGCACAGCTTACACTTAATATCTGAATTGTGATTTCTTTCCCTAAAAATTATGGCCTAGCCCATCTATTTGTCAACCAACACATGCCTCTAGTTCAAAAGCCCAAATCAATTCAGGATGACTTATTATTAAAATAGACAACTTATAATCACAAACATAATCAAAGTTCAACAATTAATTTTAACTACATATTTCATGAAATCAATAACTTTTCAATCACAAATTTTATTACTTTTTATCAAAGTCTACTAGACATCTAATTTTAATTCCCTCCAAACAAGGGCTAATATGTAAAGCCTTCTTATCATGAAAATAAAAATGTGGTTCTTGCCCCTCATGGGATGATCGAGTTGGTGGAATAAGTGAATACGGAGGCCTTTGACTACGAATTCAATTTTTCCTACCAACACTTTTTTGATCGAGTCTGTCGCACGGAACTTGTATAGTGCGATTTACCTGATTGACGTGATTTGCAGGCTATTGCGTCAACCCGATGGTTTAATCAATGCGTACTCGAAGGGCAGCAGCTGCGGGTTCTCCATTCATCAAAAGAGAGAGAGAGAGAGAGAGAGAGAGAGAAGATGTGGTTCTTACTTCGATTTGTGGAAAATATAGAGTATATATATATTTATAGAAGTGGCGGAAAACCAAGACCCACGTATTCAATTCCATTCATCTGCAATTCAGAAGGACGAGAAAAGAATGAAATTTACCATATTGCTTTTGATTTTTGTTTTTGATTCTATGTTGCCCAAAGCATCGGATACATTTGAATCCTATTTATTATAGTGAAATTTTTACACATAAAAGATTTAACCTATCCTCCTTGAACACCAATTGATTTTCCAACGAGACTGATTGGAACTCCCATGGATACCAAATTATATATATTCAAGAATAATCACATAACAAAAAGTTCCTCCGTATACCAAGCCCTTTCAAAGAAAATTACGACACAATTGTTTCTAATTATAGTTGCATCAGAGCCAAATCAAGTTGGTGACAATTGTTCAAACAAAGAAACAGTAGAATGAACGCTATTGCATATATCGACTAATATAAATAATAAGGACTAGTCTGGCAAACGTTTTGAGGGCTTTTTGACTCGTTTGATTAATTTTATAAAATGCTTATTCTAGTTAAAAGAACTTTTAGAAGAAGCTGATATAACGTAACTTTCTCTGAAACCTCATCTAGGAGAGAAAGAAAACACCAACAAGAAGCACAAGTAAAAGCAGAAATCAAGCCAAATGGCCCAAAAGACCCCGAGAGAAACTTCCCACGAAGTTGCACAAAAAGTGACTAATTACTCCAACACAAAAACAAAAGCAAAGAATGGCTATTTTAACTACAGCAGGACAGAAGAAAAACAATGTTATCAACATATCATCTAACGAAAACTGCAGCATCAAAAGGATTATCACCATTCACAACCCCAACTAAAGCATATAAATGTCGCAAAAAGCTACAGCATTCGTAAACCAAATAACATTCAAAATGATCGATCCATCAAACAAAAAAAGCACCTTACTAACAAAACTACTAGGTATGCTAAAGTTGAAGACAATTACCCAACAAAAACTGAAGCTCGGTTTCTATCAAAACTTGCTCATCCTCCTTTCTCAGCACAATTTGAAGTCCACATACTCTCCCAAGTATCCTCCGAAGATACCTTGTAAGTGCCAATCCATAAACAAAATTCACAAAAACCCTTTTGTTAGCTCTGATACCATTTATTGGTTAATGGATTTAATCATCACAATAGGAAATTAATTTTTCTTTGAAGAGTAAAACCATATGAATAAAAGGATCTTAGTAACCTTGAGATCATTAGATTATAAAAATCCTTACACATAGAAAGGGGAGATAATAACCTTTTGAAAGAGTTTTTAATGGTCTAGTCAATTGCTTCCTCCCTTAAATCTTCTTCCTTGTTCTTCACTAGGTGTATTTCTTTTTTAAGAAAGTGAAAAGTGCCTAACTCTAATGCTCATAAGAAAATATGTCAATAAAGTGCATATTAATAATGTCCTATTAAGGTTTGGAAATTGCACAAATTTCTTTGGACTTTATTGCAGTAGACCAATTAAGTCACACACCTTTTATTAGAGCCAAGAGAAGGACCTAACCGGATTCACATAACCCAAGTTCCAATAGATGTTTCCAATTGGGTCAACTCTTGACCAATTGAGATACATCTATTAATCTTGATTTATTCTACCAAAAAATCAAGATTGCATTATCGAATCAAGTGATAGTTATAGAAGCAAATTATGATCCAATAACAATATCCTCTGATTATCGTTCCACAAGTCAACCCCCATTTGACCTTCAATATGTTGAAACTGGCAAAATGATCTTTTTGCCCTTCAACGTGTATTATATTATGAATTGACGTTCGTCTATTTGCGTGTTACAAAAAGTGATTATCTAAGGTTCTATGATCATATAGGATGTCACAAATTGTATACTCGATGGATTGGGTATAGTAAGATACAATTCGTGATGTGATCAAAATTATGTCGTTCACAATCAGTACATAAAGTTGGACGCTTTATGTTGATAAGATTGTATTGTTTTTATTAAAATTTGTCTAGATCTTGAAATAGGAACAATAATGTTTTTTGATGCACATTGAAAGAGACCACGTAGATAACTCATTTGTAACCGTTCGAAATGAGACTTTACTTGATTATCAAACAGGTCACCTAAATCATGAGTGAGCAATGTACCTTTGATTGCTAGTTCAAGTTTTTTGAGGTAGCAATGAGTGAAATCTTAAATAGAAGATCGATCTCGATACTTTGAGAATTGGGTCGAAACAATTAGAGATCATATACTTACAATAGTCGAATCCATTAATAATTGAGATGAGACGATCATCACTCTAAGGTATTTTCCTAGGCAAATTGAACCTGAGCTCAATAGGTCGACGATGAGATTGTTGGACTTTTACATTGTGATTTGATAACAACGAATTCGCCGTATGAAAATGATACTTAGAGGATAATACATGTTGAAGGACAAAAACGATCATTTTGCCAGTTTCAACATATTGACGATCAAATGGAGGTTGACTTGTGGAACGATAATCAGAAGATATTGTTATTAGATCATAATTTGCTTCTATAACTATCACTCGACTCGAGAGTGCAATCTTGATTTTTTGATAGAATAAATCGGGACTCAATTGTTCAAGAGTTGATCCAATTGGAACATCTATTGGAGCTTGGGTTATGTGAGTCCGGTTAGATCCCTCTCTTGGCTCCAATAAAATGTATGTGACTTAATTAGCCTACTATAATAAAGTCCAATGAAATTTGTGCAATTTTCAAACCCTAATAAGGCATTATTAATATGTACTTTATTGGCATATTTTCATATCAGAATTAGGGTTAGCCACTTTTCATTTTCTTGAAAAGGAAATACGCCTAGTGGAGAATAAGGGAGAAAATCTAAGAGAGGAAGCAATTGGTTAGGCCATTAAGAGCTCTTTCAAAAGTTTATCATCTCCCCTTTCTATGTGTGATGATTTTTATAATCCAATGATCTCAAAGTTATTAAGATCTTTTTATTCATATGGTTTTAATCTTCAAAGGAAAATTAATTTACTATTGTGATGATTAAATCCATCAACCAACACCTTTACCAAACTTTTGAATGGAACTATACATTTTTCTCCGCAAACCAACTGCAATTATCCCCATATCCTTGAGATCCTCCAGAGTCAATAATGGCAAATCTCATCATCCACTTCATGAACCTCAAATAGCATTGCATACTTCCCTAATCCCAATTGATTCAACCAAATCCTCACTCCATCTCTATCCCTATCTGTTTCTCCTCACCCCACCGTTCCATCCATTTCATTTGAATCCCGACCCACTCTCAGCTTCCTCCTCTCCTCAACATCCATATGATCACAATCACTGCTTACTCTGTTATTTCCATTATCATAAATCAAGTCGAACGGCTTAGGCAGGTTTGAATTTTCATGCTCGAAATTCCTGGGAATCTCATCATGGCTGCCCAAATTCTTTTCTTCCTTATTCCCTTGTTCATTTTCGCTTTCGCCACTGCTAGATAATTGAAAATTTTCATTTTCTTTAGCTTCATTTTCATGAGATTTCACAGAAACCCATTTATTAGAAATCGGGGGCCTGATACTCTTTCTTCTAGCTTTCGATTTCAAATTCCTCCAAGTCCCAATCACCACATTGTCATCATCAAAACCCATCATCTCTTTTTCTTTTTCATCACTAAAGCAACCCACAACGCTATTCTTTCTAGTTTTACTAAGTGTAGTTTTTACCGGTCGCCTTTTTTTCAGTCCTACATTTTTCTTGATGGGCACCCGTTGCTTGCGGGACAGACAATTTCCCGGTTTCTCGTCGTAGGGCTGGTGTAATCTCACGCTGGGCCGCCGCGTTCGTTTAAGGGTTCCTACATTCTCCTCTGCCTCTACTACTTCTTCGCCGCTGCAGCCGGTCCCCATTTTTCTTTATGCCGGTAACGGTAATCTTGAAGCCCCCTTTTTCTTTCTACGAATGTATTTTGTAGGCTGGCTATCTATGTATGCATGTACATATACATATACATATATAGAGAGAGAGAAGCAAAATCATGAGTGAAAGGATATAGTCGTGACTCATGAGTGGCAAAGTGATAGTGGGATTCTTGCTCTTGAAGAAGGTGTTGGGAGTGCGGGAAGGACACGTGTGCTTTGCGGTGGTGGGTTGGGACGGCAAAGGGTGTAAGATAAAGAAGAACAATTGAGCTATTTTTGTAAATTTATTTATTTATTTTTCCTATTGCCCCCTCAAAATCACCAATATAGCCCCAAAGTAACTCAAGAATGGAAAATGAGCAAGGAAATCCAAGGAAAAAAAGAACAAAACAAAAGTATGTTTTATCGCTATTCAGATCAGCTAAAGGTTTATAGAATGCAAGAATGAAAAGGTTAAAAATAAAAAATAAAAAATCCCATTTATTTCATGTCATCCTATTTGCTGCCAGATTGAAATTTACAAAATTGTATCGAGGGTTCGTGTTAGATGCTCCAGAAAAAATTAGTGATTCTCAATGTATCAAAAATTTTCAAGCAACTTGCGGTATGTGACTAGAAAATCAGCTTCCATTTCACGGCACAATGCATAGTAGGCCGTGTCCTGGATTGTGTTCCAAAGGATACATTGTGGTACCTTTTACGTACTTTTGATGCTCGATAGCAGCTTTCCTGAAGCCTGAAATTGAAGTGAACTTTCCTTTCCATTGCTTCTTGACGATAGAGCATGCAGCTAGCAGATCTCCAGATCCAGCTCCAATCCTCCTATTTGCACACATACAAAATCAAAGCTGTGAAATTTTACATTTACCAATCAAAAAACAAACAAATTCAACTGAAAGCAAAAGGTTGTATCACATTGGAACATCCCAAAGATAACGTTTGACTAAAGCTTAAAAAAGTTCAAAGTAAATAAGTTTTAAAATAAATAATTTTTTATCAGTCATGAATATTTAAGTTACTCATTTGACTTACCA
>NW_019266118.1:363581-370663 GCF_002742605.1 Olea europaea var. sylvestris
CCACTTTTGAGTACTTGCATTACGCTCCTACACTATTTAAAATTAGGCAAACTTCACCACTAGTAATAGTATTTTACAGCCTGCTTGGAAGTGTTTTTTTTTTCCAAAAAAATTGATTTTTAACAATTATATCATTATTTTAGCTATCATATTTGACTTCTTCTTTCATAAGTAGATCTCACTTTTCTCATAACAGTCAAAAAATCAATTCTCAAAATCACTCCGAAACAGACTCTTTTAGTCAATACTTAAAAATACAGATGGATTGCAGGTGTGTATGATTTGGTTTGATTCAATTTCAATTACGAATTGAGAGCCCGTTTGAGCCACATTATTTGTAGAATGAAAATGAAAAATAGAGTCGCTATGGATCCCACACAAGAGATAGAAATTCAAAAATAGTGGTTTGATGTGACGGATAACGATCATATTTTTCATTTTAATGAGGTAAAAATTGGGCTCAAACAGAGCCTGAATAAAATTGGATATAAATTGAAATTCGATAATGGTATAAACAATTTTAATTTATCGTGATGAAATCGAATTAGATAAAAAATTGATATAACTTTCATAAATAACTTGTTTCACTTTTATACTCATTGACATCCAAATTTGGTGGAAACATGAAAGTCAACAGATGTCAACTCCTTTCTCATCAATGTGAAAGTTACTTGCACATCTAGATAAATACACGAGAAAGCACATACGATTGTTCTGGAGGGGGGGCGAGGGCAAATGATGGTATCCACATCGACACTCTAATCTAATTACATACGATAATGGGCGTGGAAGTAATAAAAGGAATGAATATATGAAAGTAATAATCTAATTAAATGAAAGAAGGGGGGTTTCAAGTACTATTATGAGGATCCCACTTGGATCCACCCAAGAGACACCAATGGTTGAAAAGAGGAATTCCTCATTGTGAAACTTCATTTTCGGATGATCTTCACATTACAACTTGAGATCACCCACTAAAGACACAAAATTCATTTTTTTCGGTGGATATGAACCATAATATTCAAGATAAGTTTAGATTTTCAAATCAAGATTACCTTCCAAATGACACAAAGGTCAAGTATTTATTTACCAAAGAGCTATAGACAAGGTTCTATAGATGCTTTACTCGTGACCTCATTCCAATAGTTCATATGCCAAATATAATAACGCAAGATGTAATATCAATTATTTTCACACACAGCTCATGGCGTTATAGATTGCAACTAGTCAATGCATCAAGAGTTAGACTTCAATTGCCTCGACTTAAGGTGTCCATTTAGTATGACCTGGGTTGGATCACTCCTCAACTCATAGGAGGGACGATGGGACAAAGTGTTGCGACTGCAACTCTTCAATGTATTATACGATGAGATTTTTGAGTTCTGCTTTTAAAATATTAGACGAAAATGACAGATAAGGAGAATGGATGAGAGACACATGAGAATCACGTAGGGGGTATGGACGAGAGAACACGAGAATCACATGGAGGGGGTGATGCTAAAGGAGTGTTGATGCTCGTGAAATTTTTTGCTTAATCGACAGTCATGTAAACACGGATGTAACAATACTTTGAGATTACAAATGTGTCATTTATATAAATTAGTTTAATATTTAATTTAAATGAGAGAGAATAAAAAGTAAGTTTTTCGATTCGAATTAAATTTGATTATTTTGCTAGACTAGAGTAATTCGTTTTCGGTTATGAAAACTAAGCCCCCGTTTGATCCCCATTAAATTAAATTACATTACATTCCATTTTTGTCTCTCCTATTTTTAATAACACAATCTTCCATAAAATAATATTACACGTAAATCGAAAATTTTTCCTTCTTTTTCAACCACCAATTTTTCTAAAAAATACTATTCCCCCATTTCCATTTTCAGATAATGGGGGTCAAATAGGGGCTAAAACCAGTTACAATGAGGGGGTCAAGTGCTAATTGGCGATAATAAGAGATGGGGCGATATAGAATTTATCCAAAATATTGTGGTAAAATTGAAATTTCGTAAAAGTACAACTGAAACGGAACGGAGCACATCTTCCCAAACAGATGGACAGAGAACTAATGTAGTGCTAGCCTGATTGCCATCAGATCAATCAATAAAGTCATCCATTTTAAACTGACATGAGTGCAAGTAGGCTGAGTTTATGCATTTAAATTAACCACAAGCACGCTTGTGAGCACTTTGCACAGGTACACTAACAAAAGGGCAATCCCTGTTCCAGTGGGCAACACTTAGGAAATGATAAAGAAAGTGCCTTCATTTCTTAATATGTAGCATGATGTTCGAGTAAACATAGATGTTCTTCCACTTTAAGAAACTTAAAACTTAGGTGTCTTCCACTTCAAGAAAATGCAGCAAAATAGAATTTCTCACAATTGATTAGCTGATTTTTAATATTGTTCTAGAGAAGGCAATCGAAAATTCAATACATAGAGTGGAGTCCAATAATGCGTTTTCCAGCTTTTACAACATTTCATCAGATGTTATAGCTATAATTATAAGTGAATATAATCTGCAACGCATTTAGTCTTCTGCATTTACTTCGTTGTTTCTCCCCGTCTTCTTTGAATGGTTAATAAACTTGTACAATTGCATAATCATTAGCTTTAAAACTTGTGTATAAAAGACACTTACAGAAGTACTCCCTTATTGATCCTCCGCCATGCATATTCCTCCCATCCATTTGGTAAAGCATCGATGTACTCCCGCGTCAGTATCGTCGTAGTATTCCGCACCTGAGCAAGTTCCTCGCTAAATAATAACTCAATTGTAGCACGTAAAGTAGTTTCCATAAAAAAAGAATATGGATTCATGAACAATTAAAGACGAATGATCTAACTCAAAGAAATTAGATGACAAAATAAGCTCCTAACGGATACATATTAAAGTTTTTTCCTTCGAGATGACAAGAACAATATCATATGCTGAACTGTTTTCGAGATAACTTTATCTTGAATAATTAAGCATGAAATTGGAAAATATTCTAATAAATTTTGCAGATAGGAAGCTGACCTGTTCCCATGTAGCTACTGCTTCACATAGATTGAAATTGAAAGACAATCCTTCAAGTTCTTCAGTTTTAGGATCTCTCTGTTTTCAGGGGAATCATGTGTTAAATCATCAGGAATAGGGATAAGGCCGAAAGAGAAAATTAAAAGCACCTAAAGAAAAACCTACCCACTTTGATATTGTTTCCATGGGAAACTTCATAGTAATCTCACAGTAGTCCCTGCCACTTACAGCTTGTAAACCTAATCCATTTGCACTCTGCAAGGAGCACCATTTAGTCAATGCACTGTAACAACATCTAGACAAAGCAACACGCTCGATTATATGATGCAAAAATCTAATGAGAACTAGTTCCTTTATGCTTAGGATATTCTAGATTGTAAACTTGTAAAATAACAAATCTCCTTGAAAATATGGAGTCCTACTGTTGCTCACTTAAATAAATAATTTTCTCGTTTGTATTGTCACCTAAGGCAGTGTTTAATTTCCATCCAGTCCCAAAAAAGGTGACCAGACTAGCATTTACCCGCTTGGAAGTTAGAATAACGAGGGCCTATGCCAGGAGAGGCGCTCCCATTTGGGGTGAATTCCACCTGCACTTATTGTGTTCAGAGTAGCCAACTTAGATTCACAACCCCACACAAATGTTGCTCTTTGAACCTTTTTTGAGTGTGAAACTATCTTGCATCTGGCCATCGCCATGGAACTATCATCACTTAGTAACGAAAGGTAAGATCCCGATGGGATTGAAATTTGTTGAAAAGAGCAATGCAGATTAGGAAAAATTTCTTTTAGTTCAAAAATCAATTTAATGCAAACGAGACACACCAAAGACAAGCAGTAGGCAGCTTGGAAAACAAATTGAAGATTTCTATTAAAGTTCAGCTCAATCCTAATTCAAATAACTAATTCCGGGATTGTGTCAAGCTTTACTTCAACAAGAGAAAACTCCATTTTATGGATTCACCCGGAACCCAGATTTCATCCCTGCTTATATTTCAGAAATTTTGAATGAACTTGAAAATCAAATCGAACAAATTTAAATACAATCCCTCCAACTACCAAAAAAACGAGAGTAAAGACAGAAGGAAAACTCACCACGCACTGCTGGAAATGACTCTGCAGGGATCTCAGTGCTTCCAGATCTTCATTTGATATATGAAACGACCTATCTGTACGTACAAAATTTACATTCATTTGTATACACTATTACATGTGTTCGGTTAAAATACATGTTTTATATAATAGAAATAAAGAATTATTGAATTGTAAACTGTACCCAGATTGGAGACACCGGTGATGTAAATAAGTATTGCTGCAAGTCCAGAGGCCAGAGCAATTACAAAACCCAGATGTAAAAGCCTCATCAAACTGTATTAAGAACAAAATAATAACAAGCTAGAACGAAATTGAACTGGGTTTCTCTCTAGTCTCTCTTCAGGTGGATCTATACAGCTAATGATACAAAGGATCTGGAAGTTACAGTGTGATTTGAGCGCTTTGAAGAGTGGGAGGATTTTATTTCATGATGTACTTCGAGCCACTTTTGAGTACTTGCATTACGCTCCTACACTATTTAAAATTAGGCAAACTTCACCACTAGTAATAGTATTTTACAGCCTGTTTGGAAGTTTTTTTTTTTTCCAAAAAAATTGATTTTTAACAATTATATCATTATTTTAGCTATCATATTTGACTTCTTCTTTCATAAGTAGATCTCACTTTTCTCATAACGGTCAAAAAATCAATTCTCAAAATCATTCCGAAACAAACTCTTTTAGTCAATACTTAAAAATACAGATGGATTGCAGGTGTGTATGATTTGGTTTGATTCAATTTCAATTACGAATTGAGAGCCCGTTTGAGCCACATTATTTGTAGAATGAAAATGAAAAATAGAGCCGTTATGGGTCCCACACAAAAGATAGAAATTCAAAAATGGTGGTTTGATGTGACGGATAACGATCATATTTTTCATTTTAATGAGGTAAAAATTGGGCTCAAACAGAGCCTGAATAAAATTGGATATAAATTGAAATTCGATAATGGTATAAACAATTTTAATTTATCGTGATGAAATCGAATTAGATAAAAAATTGATATAACTTTCATAAATAACTTGTTTCACTTTTATACTCGTTGACATCCAAATTTGGTGGAAACATGAAAGTCAACAGATGTCAACTCCTTTCTCATCAATGTGAAAGTTACTTGCACATCTAGATAAATACACGAGAAAGCACATACGATTGTTCTGGAGGGGGGGCGAGGGCAAATGATGGTATCCACATCGACACTCTAATCTAATTACATACGATAATGGGCGTGGAAGTAATAAAAGGAATGAATATATGAAAGTAATAATCTAATTAAATGAAAGAAGGGGGGTTTCAAGTACTATTATGAGGATCCCACTTGGATCCACCCAAGAGACACCAATGGTTGAAAAGAGGAATTCCTCATTGTGAAACTTCATTTTCGGATGATCTTCACATTACAACTTGAGATCACCCACTAAAGACACAAAATTCATTTTTTTCGGTGGATATGAACCATAATATTCAAGATAAGTTTAGATTTTCAAATCAAGATTACCTTCCAAATGACACAAAGGTCAAGTATTTATTTACCAAAGAGCTATAGACAAGGTTCTATAGATGCTTTACTCGTGACCTCATTCCAATAGTTCATATGCCAAATATAATAACGCAAGATGTAATATCAATTATTTTCACACACAGCTCATGGCGTTATAGATTGCAACTAGTCAATGCATCAAGAGTTAGACTTCAATTGCCTCGACTTAAGGTGTCCATTTAGTATGACCTGGGTTGGATCACTCCTCAACTCATAGGAGGGACGATGGGACAAAGTGTTGCGACTGCAACTCTTCAATGTATTATACGATGAGATTTTTGAGTTCTGCTTTTAAAATATTAGACGAAAATGACAGATAAGGAGAATGGATGAGAGACACATGAGAATCACGTAGGGGGTATGGACGAGAGAACACGAGAATCACATGGAGGGGGTGATGCTAAAGGAGTGTTGATGCTCGTGAAATTTTTTGCTTAATTGACAGTCATGTAAACACGGATGTAACAATACTTTGAGATTACAAATGTGTCATTTATATAAATTAGTTTAATATTTAATTTAAATGAGAGAGAATAAAAAGTAAGTTTTTCGATTCGAATTAAATTTGATTATTTTGCTAGACTAGAGTAATTCGTTTTCGGTTATGAAAACTAAGCCCCCGTTTGATCCCCATTAAATTAAATTACATTACATTCCATTTTTGTCTCTCCTATTTTTAATAACACAATCTTCCATAAAATAATATTACACGTAAATCGAAAATTTTTCCTTCTTTTTCAACCACCAATTTTTCTAAAAAATACTATTCCCCCATTTCCATTTTCAGATAATGGGGGTCAAATAGGGGCTAAAACCAGTTACAATGAGGGGGTCAAGTGCTAATTGGCGATAATAAGAGATGGGGCGATATAGAATTTATCCAAAATATTGTGGTAAAATTGAAATTTCGTAAAAGTACAACTGAAACGGAACGGAGCACATCTTCCCAATCAGATCTTCAGAAGGGAAGGAATTATTTCAGACTTCCGATAATTGTTTCTCCCTCTAAAATTTTCCTATTTTTCTTCTCTCTCTCTCTCTCTTTATTTATCATTTCCATCGCTGCTTTATATATACTCTGTCAATTTGAACAATCAATCGATCAAGCGGGTAACAATGGCGACTCGGTACTGGGCTGTGTCTCTCCCCGTGGCGCAAGGCTCCTCCGCATCCGCCCTCTGGAGTCGGCTTCAGGAATCCATCTCCAAAAATGCATTTGACACACCCCTTTACAGAGTAATATTATAGAATTATATAATTTCATAGTTGAGTTTTTCCGAGATTTACTTTTTATGATTTGTATTTTGCTAACTACCTTGAATTTATTGAATTCTGCAGTTTAACATTCCGAATCTTCGGGTGGGCACGCTAGATTCGCTATTGGCACTCAGCGATGACCTTTTGAAGGTTGGTTATTTTGGTTACTAACC
>NW_019266118.1:371500-389288 GCF_002742605.1 Olea europaea var. sylvestris
TCAGCTTATCTACAGATCGTTTCTGCATTTTCACAATATGAGTACGAGAGACAAGTGTCACTATGTTTCTTTGATTTTCTACACGATGTGGACACCAATACTCCAGCCAACTTAGGTTGATGCAAGTCAATATAATGGAAACAATGAAGCAGCATCTCCCGCTGATATCATGCAGCAGAATATGATCAGTTTCTTTTAAATGATTCAATAAAACTCTTACCTGTAAATAAATGTTTCATGCATGATCTCATTATCATTGATAATTCACCTTTCCATAGCTTAGCAGCCTTGTACTTTCTCTCAATTCAACCTTGTTTTATTTAATCCTCTTCCTCGAAGCTTATATTGTTCTTCCATCCATGCATGCTGTCAAAGGTAGACGCATGGCTTGTAAATCTCAGTCACCTTTGTTGAAAATTGAAACTCTTTCTCTATATTTTACATATCAATCTTGTAAATTTATGATGTCTCAGGTACGTGTTGCTGAATATAGCAATGTGCGCAGCCAACTAAATGCCATAAACCGTAAGCAAGCTGGAAGGTATGCCTATGTTTTTTTTTGAGATTATACACTTCATCTTCTGCTTGTTCAATTTAAGTGTATATATTCTGCACACGTAGAATGTTTGATTATGTTTTGTGAGATTATTAGCAGGTCGTCTTAGGAATATAATTTACATTGTAAATTGTATTACTAGTGGACGAAATTTGCCCTGTATGACAATATAATTTTATCATAGTTCATTGACATAATTTCTTTTGCAGCCTGGCTATTCGTGACCTGTCCAATTTGGTGAAGCCACAGGATATTGTTACTTCAGAACATTTGACAACCCTACTTGCAATTGTTCCAAAGTATTCACAGAAAGATTGGCTATCAAGCTACGAGGGACTCACATCCTATGTAGTAAGAACTCTATTTTCTATATCTTCCTCTACCAATTCACTCTTTCACTCTTGCCCTGTATGATGTCCCTTCTACGTGTCAGCTCTCAATGCCACTTAAATTTTGAATTGTGGTTGCACTGACCGTAGTAAAGATGCTTCTATTCTGCATTCTTCCAAGTGATACAGTGCTTAAAGCAATTATGTTAAAAGGTTTTTTAGTCTGTCATATGAGAATTCATTTTGCTTCCATAAATTCTAGTTTTTGATTGAACTACTTGTTTTAGGTCCCCAGATCCTCCAAGAAGCTACACGAGGACAATGAATATGCTCTATTTACTGTAACCTTATTCAATCGTGATGCTGACAATTTCAGAATCAAGGCACGCGAAAGAAATTTCCAAGTGAGTGGGCTATGTAGTATCTCATGGTCGTGCTAACTGTTGCATCTCCTTTTTTATTACTTTCGAGAGTATCTTATGTAATTTGATGTTGGATGAAGTCCTGATGAATGTTTATTGTTGTGTGATGTAGATTCGTGATTTTGAGTATAATACAGAAACACAAGAGACCCGGAAGCAGGAGCTTGATAAACTTACACAAGACCAGGAAACATTTAGAAGCTCTCTGTTGCAATGGTGCTATACCAGTTATGGAGAGGTACCCTCTTCACAGTTTGATCTAGAAAGCTCTCGAAATTTTGTCATCACTTTCAATTTCTTAAATCCTTTTCACTGCATTTTGAAACTTGTTGAACTACATTTTCATTTTAACCAGAGAAAAGTGGATCATGCTCTAGGATTTTAAAATTACTTCCATGGGTGTTTGCCCTTTTCTCAAAGGAGATTGAAGTTGATTATGATCTAAGACTGATTGAAGGTTGTTCCTGAGAAATAGTACATATTTTAAACAGGTTAATTAAAACTGATCTTATAATCTGCAAACTGTGTCCAACTGATTTTTGATAACAAAGTGTGGCACATTTGTTCTTCAGATATGGCTAAACTTGCTAAGAAATCAAGGCACTCTCCTTTTAGGTTGCATTACACTATATGTTGGTAGACAAATAAGCAGGTTTGGTTACCTGAAGACGGTCTCTAGAATTGTGAATCAAATTTGAGATTGACTTAACCCTATTAGTTTGTTTTCTTCTTAATATATCATTTTCTTGTGCAACTTCGATTCTTTTCTTGGTAGTATTTTTGTTTACATTTTTTTTAATCTCTATGGTGGATTTTGTTGGAACAGAGGCCTTAATAAATTCATTTATTGCAAGCTTAATTGGTTGTAGAGCTGTTATTCCTAATGGAGAATAACTTGTACAGTGAACTTATGAGGAGTAGAAAAGAACTTGCATGTGGTGGGTGGAAAGTCTGTGTGGAATAACTTTAGAAATAACGAGTGTGGTACTTAGTAGGCAAGAAGATGTGGGATAAAAAACTAAGTTGGAATATTTTGCTACATGGGATAAATTGTTATTGTTCAAATCAAACTTGTTTTGTCAGTTTACAACAACAACAGCAAAAGGGACTTAGCCCATTGAATTAAAATCAAATTTTGGGAATAAAATGAAACCAGTTTCCATTTGCACATGTACGTTCTATTCCAATTTCTGATTTCCCTTTGTCTTGTGGAAGTTCTGTTGCTTTTGGAGGTTGGATTTAAGTATAGTGACTAACGAGGTAAGAAATGTCATGTTTAGTGCTGATTTTGTAAGAAAATAAAGTTTGGAGACTAAAATAGGGTCTCACCCACAAGATCAGAGCCCAAATAGGTTTTGTCTTTAAGAAGTTGTTGATATGAAGAGACATCTAGAGATAATACCTCCTTCTAGAAGTACGCCCGGGGGGGGTGGGGGGTCAATAGCAACTATCATTTAGAATGCAGCAACTTCTTTGGGTCTTAGTATGCTTCTCTTTAAAATTCATCTCTTGGTCCCTGCAGGTTTTCAGCTCCTGGATGCACTTCTGTGCTGTACGTGTCTTCACCGAAAGCATTCTACGATATGGTCTGCCACCGTCATTTTTGGTAATTAATTTTCCCCTTCCGTGATTAATTTTCTCCTGACTTGCTTCTTCTTCTTTTCTTTCTTTCTTTTTTTTTTTTTTTTTTTTTTTTTTTTTTTTTTTTTTTTTTTTTTTTTTTTTTTTTTTTTTTTTTTTTTTTTTTTTTAATTTCTTTTTCTTTTTCATGTATCTTCTTCTGTTACTTAAATTGCTGTGATCAGAGATAATGACATTTTATTTCAGTCTGTTGTGTTGTCACCATCCGTGAAAAGTGAGAAGAAAGTTCGTTCGATTCTTGAGGGATTCTGTGATAATTCAAACAGGTACTATATTTGATTTCTTCTAAGCTACTTATTTCTTTCATGTACTAGATGCAGCCTTTTATAATAATAGACCACAACCGTGATATCATGGACTACGTTGCAAGTCTAATTCGAATGAGTAGGCCCTCTCCTAGTTGAACTTTGATGTTGTGTAATGAGATACAGAGCACGTTCATAATTGTCTGTTCACAATAATTTCGCCATCCAGGATAGATTGAAAATAGTACTGAATTTTGTTCGCTGCATATAACTTATTTTGCAACCATAATGAAAGAATTTGTGATGTTAACTTCCTGTAATTATGCTACAGATCGTGACAGAAAGTTCTGTAGGAAGGACAGACAGATTTAAAGCTTTAATGTCATAATTTATATTACTGTTAAATGGAATTGCCCATTTAGTTCTCTTCTTTAGCCAACATGGTTTTCCTTAGGGTCAAGTCTTTGATGGTCCTAGGATGCAAACGTTTGATAGAAAGAATACTTCTGTTAATATATTCTTTGTAACTGCAGCACTTACTGGAAAAGTGAGGAAGACGGAGGAGGGATGGGTGGTATTGCAGGCGATGCAGATTCACATCCTTATGTCTCCTTCACAATAAATCTCATTTAAGCTGAGGTATTGAATTGTGCTGTTCATTTCTCGATCTGTGTGAATTTAGTTGGCTCCAAAATAAGGACAGATGCGACTTTTGTATTGTAGAGTAAATTATTCTATTCATTATGTTTGTCCAGAAGTACATGCTGCTTGTAAAACATCATCTGAGTCTCTAGAAGTTTTTCAAATTGTAGCAGTTATCATCATTGTCCATTTATGTTTTGTTTTCCATATGTGTTGGAGCCATAAATATAATGTATTGTCAGTCTTGAGTTCTCTAACTACATATTAGTTATCCAAATTTATGGTAGCATTCTTTTTTTCTTTTTCTTTTTTAAAATCTACTGAGGCTCCGAGTACTTGTGGCAGTGTCAACTTGGAGACACTGGTGGCTTGCCTAGTAGAAAAAAATAATTGTCCATCTTACTGTCCAGGGCTACATATTGAACATACTAATGGACTTGATTATCATTTTTAATTGGGGTATCGACATTCAAGCACAGAGCACACAGTACACAGTCTACACTCCCACAATGTACCTTTGTTACTTGAATGTGCATCAGACATGTTATGGAGGCAGGGGAAAACTGATTATATTATAGTACAATAGCATAGGGGTTTGTAATCAATGAGGCTGCGATTGTATCTGTATCTGTCATTTACATGATTGTCTGGTCTTAGAATCTGAACATTTGATGATTAGAAATATGAGCGATTAATTGGTAAACATTCATGTACTTGATGCCCTGCCCAGGGGAATACCCAACTCCTACCTCTGTTAGCTTTTTGTCCGAATCGTTTTCTAGGTGATCCGTCCAGAAGAGCTATTTGAAAGCAACTCCTACAGTGTCGAGAATTTTTTTTTTTTTTTTTTTTTTTAACTTATGAATAAAATGTTAATCAAACTCTTATTCCAACATAAAAATAAGTGAAGAATAGATGCTCAAATTAAAGCACGAATGCTTACGTGAAGTTGTCCAAAATGATGTAAAAAATGAAAGAGTACTTCGATTAATGATCGATGAGCAGTTTTATTACCTTCTCTGCAAGACCGTTATTTTCTTCTCTTGGACGGCTTCTTAACCTCAACATTTTTGCACCTTCGGGGCTTCTTTCCTTTCGGTTCCTTCATATCCTAATTGATTCTAAGTTAAACGTAAATCTTGTTTAAAAAGTAAATTCATTAGTCCAATGACAACAAATTAAGCCTTTTAATAAGTATCGAGTCACCTATGTGCATCTTTTTTCATTTTTCTGTCAAGGTCATTGCTTGTTCTGCTGGAGGATTCAAGACTACTAAATCCTTAACAATGAATCTGTGTCATGCTAATATTGACCTCCCTCTTGTAATAATATAGTTCTTATCATTTGGAGCCACTTTAAATTTATTAAAAAATAGTTTTTCGATGACTTAGCGAAATGTGTATGGGAAATTTCCATTTGTACAGAATTTCAGTTCACAAAATTCTGTTAGAGCAGACACATGTGGGCCCTATGTATGATAAAAAATGTCAAAAAATATCACCCACCCGCACCCACTGTGAGTTATCTGGAACAATTCTATTACTTTCCTGTCTGTAAGTGCAGCACGCCTCATGTGTATGGGTTCATGTTGAAAAAATTGACAAATTATGGAATTAGACTTAGACTACCAGAAAGTCACTATTGCTATGCTGTACTTTCCGTATGGAGAAATGCAGAGAAGCTCAAAATTTTGAATTCAAGAACTCTAACAACAAGAGTGAAGTTGAAGACTGTAAATATATGGACTCATGTTGGTTTTGAGACCCTTACAATGTCTCTAAAGAGTGAACTAGAACTATTTTAGGATGGCTTTTAGAGTTGAATTGTACATTGACTTTTGGTATGGTTCTAAATCTTTTCTAGGCTAATTTTACGAAGGCAGAAAATGCAAATTTTTTAGAGTAGAACCCTCCACTTGTAGCTCCAACGGTATATAGGGTCAACTTTATAAGATTATATAGTGGAATTTGTTTTAAAGATGATGAGAACGTGAACTTTGAGAAATTTGTGCTTCGCAATATGTTGACCTAATTTATATAAATATGACAACTTGACCAAGTAGAATGATGGTCTTTCAAGTGGAGAGCACCACTTCATCCATATTTCGTCGTACTATTAGGTTAAGAGCCATTGTCAAGAATTCTCAAATAAATATTTATACTTATAGTACTTTATCCCCCAACGACTTTACTGTATATTTGATACATTGAACTGGATATAAATAAATAAGAGAGGAGCAATAATTGCGTGCCTAAAAAGCAAAGGAAATGAGCATATTATTACAAGCCGACCCAACTCTTTGGATTCAAACTCTTAAATTTAAATTCCTTTTTTTTTTTTTTTTTTAAATCTTGATTTTAATCCCTATCAAACAAGAGCAAATTTTGTGTTCTACAGAGGAAGGAACAAAATAATCCTTCTAAACAGCAAACATAACTCCAAAATCTTAACATAACAATCAAATAAATACTACTATTATATAGTGTATAATCCCTATCCGCATATCCATCCTGGAGAGGTCTCTGGTCATTCATTTACTACAAAAAGATTGCATTTCTCGAAGCAGAATCATAAGCTTTTGGCTTTAGTTCTTTGCAGGAGCAGGACTTCCACCTCCCGTGGTTGGCCTGCAAGAATATCGGGATCAAATTATTGTTATACATGAAAAATATATAGATTCCTACAAAGTTCCTTGATGAAGATTAGATTACTAATGACATTTTCGGTAGGGCAGATTAGATAGCTTTTGAAAGTATTAAGAGAAAAAACTATCTAAACATGTCCTAAAATAATTAACTTAAACGTGTTAGAGATATGGAGGGGGTTGGGGTGGGGGTTGGGATTGGGATTGGGATTGGGAAGAAGAAACTTACAGGCCAACAAAAACCTTGAAAGCATCATAAATGCCCCATTGAGCTCCAGTAAGGGTTCCAATCATGACTATACGAAGAGGGAGACCTCGGGTGCACAGACCCCATAAGCCTAGCTTGTTCACAGCCTGGAAAATTACAATTAAGATAACATGTACTGGGAAATTATCGGAAAAGAATGTGAATTTGATGAAGAGAATACGAGTCTTGATACTCACGTCACCAACTGTTGCTCCCTTGGCATTGTTGAGGAATGACACCAAGTTATCAGCAGGGTGTGACACGATAGCACATAATACTCCAGCCATATAGCCACCGGCAAAACTAACACCAAGCTGCAAATTTTTGCTGCACTGCTCTTTTGGAGTCGGGATGGCATGCTTGTATATTTGTTCCACAATATTCTCAAAAGTCGAGAACTTCATCATTGTATCTGCAAGAAACCCAATGCGATCACTAGTGATCCTTCCAGGCTGAACTAACACACTAGCGCACGTGCATGAACACAAACACCAGTCTAAAGCTCAGAAAGAATCTGAAAGAGTAATGTTAAGTTGGCTTACATGGAATCTGACGTCCCCAGAGTGGAACAATCCCCTTATAGAGTCTGTAATAGCACGTTGTAAAAGTCTTCGATGTTATCAAAATTTGTTAACAATAAACTCAAAGTGCATGTTTGGTACGCAGTATTAGATCATACTGAACAGTATAATAGATAGTCTTATTATTATTATTATTATTATTTTTTTTTTTTTGCATATCTAATAGTCTACTACCGTCTAATCGACCTTACGAGAACTATCACGAAGGTCAAGGAAAAAATGAGTCGTAATTACATGTAAAGATTGTACGTACCCAGCAGCGCCTTCAGCCCTAACAAACTTGGGAAATCCATCAGAGAAGCCTCTTGCAAAGCCAGGTTGAGTCTGCACACGAACCTTAACCGCCTCAAATGGACAAAGGGCAACATCGGCAATGAGTTCAGCAGAAGCAGATCCTGCGAGGTAGATCAAGGTCTTATACTTGGCTGCATTCTCGGGACCAGCAATGTCGGAGTAGTACTTCTTGAAAAATTCGTAGAATCCAAACTTGCAAGCCCCCTGTGCGCTGTATCCAAGCAGGGTTGGCACCCAACCCCTGAAAAAACCTTTAACTCCCTGCTCCTTCAGCAGAACTCCAAAACCAGAGCTAATGCCCTTATACTTTGAAGGATCAATCTGAAAAATGAAGAAGGATGTAAATTTGATATGAACAAGGATCAGGAAATGTATTTCTTTGAAACTGTTGCTTTTTTCTCTGTATGATCTGCATGTTTGGCTAAAAAAGTTACTTTTTTAGGAATTTAGATAAGCTAATTTAACCTGCATGTTACACTTGACGAGATCAAGTGGGGTGACAGCCATATGAGTGAGCCCACAACTCAATATCCCTCCAGCCGTGCAGGCGCCATAATATGCCGGCGAAAACATCTTTATACTACTCTCTCTCGGCGCCGGGATCAAAAAATCTCTCTTAATCCCAGCCGTTGATGATGCTGACGAAATTGAATCAGACTGTGCAGGTAAATTCACATTCTTCATCAGATTCTTCTCCATCCCTTTCGATGTCAACAATGATGAATAAAGAAATGTTGGGATCAGAGATTGTCGTGTGTTTTCCATGTCTGAAAATTAAGCACTGAAATGCAACTCTCTGTTTGAAACTTAACAGAAAGAAAACTGGAAAAAATTAATCTATTTTCTTGGGTTAAAAGGGTATTATTGAAGGAATTCGATTTGCGTTTGTTTAAGGGGAAGAAGAAAGAGTAAAACACGGGAGTCCGAGGAAACGGGAGAGGTCAGAAATGGCTAAGGTTTCTCCTTTCTTTGCGCGCCTTTTTGGAATGTTGGGTTGGATAGGAATACGTTGTTTTTGACTGGTTTTTCTGGTGCACCGATTTTGAATTAGGAAAAGTTGGCTTTTGTGACACGAAGATTTCCACTTGTACGAAAAATTGTTCCATAAAATTCTACCTGAAGTCTCACATGTGTGGGACTCATGTTCTGATAAAAAATGTCAAAAAATCTCTCCATCCACCCCCTGCCATATCTATGCCCTATCGCTTCTGTGTGTACAATTTCTGTACACACAACAAGCTTCTCGAGATATTTCAAATATCAAGGGTTGAGTTTCCTATTTCTTTTCTTCCTTGTCTCCTCAATCTATTGCCTATGTTATAAAATCCAATCTTTAAATTTCTATAATTCTACAATCAATCTTCAATAACAAAAAACCATCTAAATCTCATTAGAATCAATCTTCAAGAATGAAATATCATCTAAATCTGCAGAATCGTTATGCGGTCTTGTAAAAACAACTTCAGAGCTACGGCCGGCTAAAATTTCAAATTGGGATGGATTATTTTACCTTTTATTTGAGCTAAAATCATTTTTTAAGTAAGCTAAAATTTCAAATTGGGATGAACTTAAATATTTTATAAATCGGGTTAATATATCATGTTTTTCGTATTTAGACAGAGAATTTTTTCCCTATCTTTACTTTGGACAACCGCCACAGGTAAAGTCTGCGATTTATTAAAATTTGGATTTTGACTCCATATCTTAGCATATCCCTTATATTGCAAATTGATTGAGCCCATGTTTGAGCTCCATTATGAAGTTTTTGGGCAAAAAAAAAAAAAAAAACAAGTATTTGGTAATAATGATTTTTTTGAAGAACGTGAGGTTAAAAAAGAAAGAAAAATTTTAGATTACGTATAATATTATTTTATTAAATAATGTATTGTTGAAAAGAAGAGAAGAAAGAATATATTATTGAATTAATGGAGTCCAAACGGGGGCTTAATAAAATTTGGATGAATTATGTTGTTGGAGAATAATTGTGCAATAAATTTAGGATCGATTTACTCCTTTTTAAAGATTAGGAGCATCTTACTACTAAAACAATATATTAGGGACAAATACTACAATTATTTATTTATTTATTGCTTTTTAACAAATATAAATCAAGCCATCGTATTTGCATAGGGAGTTTAATCCAGTCATTTTTTTCCCCTTTAAGAAGTCACTTATTTTTAGGGTGGCTTATTTTCAAGCATAACTGAAGAAGTCGTACACATAAATTTACATACAAAACTTGTTTGTCTTCAAACATTCGATTGCATGAAAATGTATTTAATTGGTCCTTGAATTTTTCCATTTGCTTATCCTTGTCTTTAGACAAAGAAATCGACTAAGTCAATACTACACGATTCACAATATAAATGATAATCGTTTGAATAAAAAACAAAGAATAACATCCAACTTAAATATTTTTGGCCGAAGAACTTGGGTTTTATGCATATAATAAAACTAGATCTCGATCTAATTCATCAAATGTGTAAAGTCAAGACTTGTAATTCTGAAATATTTTATGCAGAACGCGCTTACCAAATTTTTTAATATCGTCTTGTGGAGTTGACTTCTACTTATGCTGATCCCAGTTGAATTTCCACTTGGTTTCTTGGTGAAAAAGTTCCTCCAACAACTCCCAAGGCCAGCTTTTTGCTCATACTTTCCCTGTTCATTTTATATACAAGGTAAGAATATTGATCGTAGGGGTGGCTGACACGCAGAACACACACATTGACGGTGGAAATGGCCTATCTTGTGGCGGTTATGGTGGTGGTAGCCGCCGCTCTTGTACCAGTCTCCGCCGGGAAAACATATATTGTAGGGGACAGATTAGGGTGGACTGTTCCTCCTGAAGGCGTTGTGGCGTACTCCAACTGGGCTTCCCAACATAAATTCATGGCTGGCGACATTCTCGGTAATCTTGGATTTCATGTCTGAATTCTATCTTTTCTTCTGATAAATAAGTGCTACAATTACTGGAGATGATTTCTAAATTTATAGAGAACCAATTTGTGTTATAAATACAGAGTCATCATTAGTGGTTTGAATCGTCATAATAAATAGAGACTGGTTAGAGAAAATTAAGGTTTGCGAGTTTTATCTTGACAGTATCAGGCGTGAATGTAATATCACATTTAGTCGAACCTCAATAAATCTTTCGTTTTCTTGTGTGTCTTTCATTACTACGATTTTATTATTCTTGGTGATATAGACTCGGAATTTCTAATTCTCAACAAATCTGTCTTGTAGTGTTCAATTTTACTAATGGACACTCGGTGGCCACAGTTTCGACAGACGATTTTGATTCTTGCAACACTGATAATGCTGAAAGTGTCAAACTAAATGGTCCAGCAAACTACACGCTAGATGCTGGTGATACTTATTTCATTTGCCTCGTGGATGACCATTGCGTCCAAGGACAACAGTTAGCAATCACGGCTTCTGCCACCGGATCTCCGACAAGCAGCCCATCTCCAAGGCCGTCCGCTAGTGGCCCATCAGGCAGCATCACCCCTCCACCTCCCCCGGAACGATCATTTGCCACCAGAGTTTTTACTATTTCTTCTATCGTCTCTATGTCTCTTGTGATAGTCAACTTTTTTTAGCAAAACTTTACTGTTCTAGATAATGAGTTTTCGATGTTACCTTACATTCAACTATTATTGATTCTGTTATCTTCAAAATTAACGTCTAACAAATACAGATTTAAACATGACATATAAAACAATGTACCAAACATATCATTTATGTCTTATTCACAATTTCCAATTATACGTGCCGAGTACTAAGTTTTGAATATTAAGATTTGAGATTCTATTTTAAAAGGTTAATATTGTCAAGAGTAGTAACTTAAACTCTTATAAGTTGGTTTATATTTTCATTATTATTTAATGTGAGTTTTTTTTCCCTTAACATGCTCTCACAAGATGATGACTTATTTGAGTAAAACCAAACTTGAAATTTGTATGCTCATTTTTTTTGGGAAAATTGCAGCCGAGGTACCAAACCTTTCATTTATTAGCAGACTTTGCCCAATCCTTTAGTTTGTGCCTCCCACAGTTTCAAACATTTCAAAAATATGGACCGGGGGTTCAAATGGATGGAAACCGTCCGTTTGACCGTTAATTGACAAAGAATAGTAAATGTTGACCTATTTTGACTAAATTGAAAAGGGTAAAATGGTAACTTGATAATTATCATATTAAATAAATTGAAAAAAAAATCAAAAAATCAAAAAAAAAAAAAAAAAGTAAAAAAAAAAAAAAAAAGTAAAAAAAAAAAAAAAAAGTAAAAAAAAAAAAAAAAAGTAAAAAAAAAAAAAAAAATTAAAAAAAAAATCAAAAAATCAAAAAAAAAAAAAAAACTAAGAAAAAATTCAAAACTAATACTGCCCCCACCCCACCCCACATTTCCTCCTCCTCCTTCTCCGGCCAGCCACACCGTGGTAGCCATTGACACCGCCACCACTCACTCAATGCCAGAAAAACCACCGGATCTTGACATCACCAACACCTCCTAATCCCACTCTACATCCCATACCAGAAAATAGCAATAATTGGTTGAAAATCAGGCATATTTCATGCACAAAAAATCATCACTGCGCACGGCCGTTCCTCCAATTCTGGCCAATCCTTCAACACCCATAGCCTAACTTCGTTACAGGCAGTTAATGCTTCCCTAGACGAGCAGTTCCATGGCCCCAAATCATCAAGAAACGGTTTAAATCAGAAATAAAATGTAATAGACCGGACCAGTAAAGTTTTCCCCATTCATTCGGTGATACAAGAAAAAATCTGTATAAGCACTCACAAATTGGACCAGTAAAGTTTTTCCCATTCATTTTGTGTTAAACACAAAGCATTCGATGAGAATACATGTGAAATCGGTTTCAATGGTGGCCGAAAAACACTGGTTTTCGATCGATAGAAACGTGGTTTTTGGTCCACAGAAACACTGTCGCTCATTTTTTGCTGGGGCTTGGGATGCAGCTTCAAGCAGTTGAGTCGTCAACAGCGATGGTTTTGGGCTGGGCAGTGGGATACGGTGCGATGGGGTGGGTTGTGGTGAAGAAGATGACCCTATTTTAATTTATTTTCTTAATTTTTTAATTTTTTGATTTTTTCTTTATTTTTTGATTTTTTTTGAATTTATTTAATATGGTAATTATCAAATTACCATTTTACCCTTTCCAATTTAGTCAAAATAGGTCAACATTTACTATTCTTGGTCAACTAACTGTCAACTGGATGGATTTCATCAATTTGGATCCCCGGTGTATATTTTTGAAAGGTTTGGAACTGTGGCTGGCACAAACTAAAGGTTTAGGCAAAGTCTGCTAATAAATGAAAAGTTTGGTACCTCGGCTGTAATTTTACCTTTTTTTTTTTTTTTAGTTTAAATAGAATCTAATAACTCGTTGGAATTTAATAAGTTCTTATACCATAACACCTATTATTTGAGATTCTAATTTTTTGAATAATAATTTTTTTTTTTGGGAGAATGGATGATTGAAAAAGAAAGAATTTTTTATTTATTTAAGTATAATATTATTTTATTGAAAAACGTATTATTGAACAGAGTACAATGAAAAACGTATTAAAATTTTATGGGGTCAAACAAGGGCCAAGATTTAGAGTTCCATCGTAAAGGTCAATCTTGCTAAGAGGAGTAGTGCAAACCCTATAAGTTAATCTATATTTGCATCTTTATTTGATATGAGATTTTATCTCTTAACATTCAATACATTTCAAAGGACATTTTTAGGGTAATTAGCACAAAACGTCCATGTCTTTCAATATTATTACACAAAATGTCCATACCTTTCATTTTATTTTTTTTACATTTTTATCCCTATTTCACCTTTCATTTTGGAAAAAGTTTTTTCACCAATTTTTAACATAATATGATCAATATACCCTTCTATTTAAATAAAAAAATAAAAAAATAATAAATTGCAATCTTACTCCTAAACTTTTTAAAATGTGCAAATGAGTTGAAATAAATTATTAAAATACTAAAAATAAAAGAATAAAAATTCTTTCTCTCTCCTCTTCTTCTCTTCCCCCGCCCACCGCCTCCTTCACCACTAAATGGGGTCACCATCTTAAAAAGCCAAAAAACTCAGGCCAACCACCTCATGAACTGTCAAACCTCCATACCATCGGAAAGTCTTTACTTCTTTCTACACATGCCATCCAACATCCAACCTTTACGTCTACAAATTTGGTCAGAATTGCAAGTCAAAATATCCAACTCGTGAATACAAATACTGATGGCACTACCTGTTCTGACAAGACCTATGTCATTCCTAACACACTAATCGACTATACTCATCATGGTGCCTCTCTTCATAGTCTTAAAACATCAATAGATGCACAAAATCGAAATCTACAGCAACAGCTTTCAATTTTTAATTAGGCAATTATTGGCCTGAAATTATGGGGCATATTAGAATGAAATTGATGGAAGTCCATCTGTAGCACCAGTGTGGTGTGATGAGGCGAAGTTGGAATGGGTTGATTTTAATAATATAAATTTGTTGTTTGTACAATTTGTTTATGGGAAAGTGTTTGGGGGTCGAAGGCAGTTGTTTGTGACGTGAGCTTTGATAAGGTTGTGGTTGGTGAGATGGAGGCCGACAGCTCCATGAATGTGAAGTTATTTTTTGTGGGGTCATTTGCACTTTTTAAGAAGTTCAGGGGTAAGATTGCAATTTTTTTATTTTCTTTGTTTTTTGCTTTATTTAAATAGGAGGATATATTGGTCATTTTAATTTAAAATTTGGTGAAAATGACGTTTTCCGTAATGAAATGTGAAAATAGGGATGTAAATGCCAAAAAAATAAAAAGTAAAAAATGTTTTGTACAGTAATATTGAATAAACATTTTGTGCTAATTACCCAATATTTTTATATAAGATAAATAATGCACAGACACAAATTAGGGAAAATTTCACAATTGATCTTCAACTTATGGTCCATCTAGCATGTTGGTCTCTAGTTTTGATCATCAATCTCAATTCTTGCACAAGTAGTATCAAACAACAGAAACCAGTAAATTATGCGTTATAATCAGGGCCGGTCCTGGGCTGAGGCATTTGAGGCCTCAGCCTCAGGCCCAAAACCCTTAGGGGGCCCAATTTTGCTTCAATTTTTTTTTTTTTTTTTTTTTAAATAGTTAGCCAAAACCCCTTGGGGGGCCAATTTTTCTTTTAATTTTTTTTTTTTTTTTTTTTTTGGGGGATAGTTTTGGATTTTGGATGTTATTTTAATTTTGTATTGTTTTCGTAAACTTGTAATGCTCAAATTTTTGCGTACATAATTGAAAATATTATTAGATTTTTACGTAAATTTTTAAGTTGATTTCGTCCGGAGGCTCAATTTACGGACCTCGCCTCGGGCCTCCATTATCACAGGACCGGCCCTGGTTATAATGCTACATAAATTGCATGTGGAGATCTGTTTCGACAGTAATATGAATACAAACAAATAATTTTAATAATAATAAATAAAAAACAAAAAGAAGAAATCAAAAGAAAAAGAAAAAGAAAAAATAAAAATAAAAATGCATGGAATCACTCTTGAATTGCACGAGAATTTCGTGTTGATTATTCTTTTAGATAAAGTCCGTCACAATAAGCCCTGGCCGCTGATTGTTTCTTTGTCTTTTCCTTATTTTTTTATTTAATTTTCTTTTACTTATTTTTGTTTTGATCTTAAATAAGAATATAGTCATCCTTCCAACAAAAATCTTAACTTTTATTTAAGATTTAAGCCCCGTTTGGGAGTGATTGTTTACCCCGAAAAATTAATTTTTTGACTGTTATTTCACAATTTCAGCGGTAATTTTTTATTTTTTTTCTTTTATAGGTGGCCTCCACTTTTCTCCCATATATCAAAAAATCAATTCTCAAAATCACTACCGAACAGGCCCTTAGACGGTTTTCATATTCTAGTACTACTTGTGCAAAAACAATAAAAAGTTGAGGATCACATTGTCCTAATTTAGAAATTACAGACCAACTTGCTACATCATTGAGTAGTTTGGGATCTCCGCTTCAAATTTTCCATCAAGTAGATCCAATTGTTAGGCCAGCCCAGTACAGTAAGTTCTGAATAAACTCCGCCCAACATTCCACAGATAGTCCAAAAGAGAGCCCATAGCGCCTCTTCAACGGAGATAATTCGTACTCGATCCCATTTCCCTTCTATAAGCAGAAAAATCAAAATATTATCTTCAATTGTAATCTTGAATCTAATCAAATCAGGCTGCAATTAGAGCTATCAAATCCTACATCTCAGGTAAATATTTGCCTTGAAAGGTTTCGTTTTTGGTAAATGTTATGAATTTGATCTGATTTTCCGTTCTTCTATAGTGATCTCTGCTTATTACTTTATAAATCTTGAATTTTATTCAGTCACGTTGAACCTCTTATTTTTAATATATGGAATGGGTGTTTGATAAATCAAATACGCGAGTAACGAAATTGTCGCATAGCTTGTTTGGATCAGCGTGGAAGGAGAAAATAATTTAAAGTTTTGCAGATTTTATTGTTACCAGTGTTTATGAAGTATGTAAGTTATGATTGGATATTAGTATTTTTCTAATTGGAATAGAAGAAATCCACTTTAAGCAATGATGACAGGATCTATAAGTGGTGCAATATATTATATGAAGTGTAAAAGCGAGTTCTTGATTATAGGATGCTTAGAAATCAGCTTTTGAATTATTTACCTTTTATTCTTTGTTTTTTCCCCCTATTTTTCGTCTATTTTAATTTATTAGGAGTGAAATATAATTCTGAGAGCATTTTTGTTTTAATTTGTTTTATTTTAGGCTGGTCAGATCGCCAGCATTTGTTGGCCAATTGATCCATGTTTGAACTGAAATGAAATGAATATATTGGAAATGACAGGCTAGAAGCACATACGTTGCAGCAGAAGAAGACATATTTTATCTTTTTGGCTAGGTTCCCTTGTGCGTTCCAAGTTTAGTTAATGGCTACCTTAGGGTTGATTTTTGAAAATTCAGTGAAAGTTGCATTGGATTGGTTAAAATTTGCTCTTGATGCCTCATCTGTACGAGCTGTTGTCTTTGGAGTTCCCATTGGAGGTATACTGAAAATCACAGATATTTTATTTTTCTCATTTCAATATGTTTTGAAATAACGTAACTATTTCCTCACTGTTCTTTAGGCCATCTATTTATGGAGGGTCTGCTTTTAGTGGTAATTCTTTTCCTGTTATCTCAGAAAAGTTACCGGCCACCCAAAAGACCATTGACAGAGAAGGTTTGTTTTATTCATATGGAGTATAAGTTCTCTGGTCTACCATGTTTCTGTGGCTTCCATACCTAGTCCCATAAATGCTCAGCTTGATTTAACTTATTTGGAGATAGGATGTGTGCACAAGTTGGTTTGCCTTTTTTCCATTTTCTCCCGATTTTATCAGCCATCTTTTATTTAGTTGCAAAATGACTGAAAACACTAATGGATTTGCTGATAAATTATGGGTTTGGGCAAAGATTTGTAACCCTAAACAGATGATCTTAAAATTTGGAGTGATATTATCATCGTCAACATCACGTTCATTGCCACTACCATTTTTAAATAACAGTGATTTAAAACAACTGTTGCTAATTTTTTGTCATTATTGCTATGACGCTGAATGTGACAGCAGTAAAGGTGGGGGTTCAAGGGTGCAGTGTTACTTTCTAGGGCCTAAACATGTGTTGAACATGTCCATAAAGAGACATTCTTGGGCTTATGCATAGAAGAACCTTCCTTTCTAAGTTTAAGAACTGATGCAGACTTTGGATATGCAAACAAATACACTGAGTACGATTTTAGCCATTTAGAACACTTTAGGTTTAGCAATTAAAAAATATAGTTTTGAAAACAAAAAGGAACAGTGTTACAAGTTTGGTGTTTATTGCAAGGATACGGTGTTTAAATAAGTTGTTTGTGAGTCAGTTCTACTGTATTTGTTGTTACCGACCTACCTCCTTAATTTCTGATGAACAACTTTACCACGTCGTTATGATCGAAAGAAATGATGTTACAAGTTTGTTGTTAAGTTAGATGATATCATATTTGTTTCCCATTAATATAAGAATGAGAATGAAAAATATAGTCGTTACGAGCCCCACACAAGAGATAGAAATTCAAATATGATGGTTTGATGTGATGAATAA
>NW_019266118.1:391492-402362 GCF_002742605.1 Olea europaea var. sylvestris
GGCCGGGGGGGGGGGGGGTTCTTTCTTCTTTTAGTATTTTATTTTTTGTTTCTAATTTATATTTTAATAACCTGGAAAAATTATCATTAATTCCTAATATTATGTAAAATTCCAGGTTTATCAGATGTTCAAGGCCTTGAGATCGTGAGTGATCCACAATCACCAATTGTTTTCCTTACACTTAAGAAGTCTACAGGATCCATAAAGGGCGACCTTCAAGTGCTTCAAGATATTTGTGATCGCGTAAGTAGATTTTTGAGCGCATCTGTCTAATCTTAAACGTTTACTTGTAAGTAAATAATGAAGTTATAAAATAAATATTTTTTAATGGTCAAAATGGAAAATAACAAGAAGGTAAAAATTACTTCAAAAATGTAAGTTGTCAAATATGTATGGAGTAAAAAAGCCAAAAAGTAGATTTACTTCGTTTTTAAGCTAAAGCCAAAAAATGTTCTTAGCCTCTTCAAGAAACCTGTTTTTATTGAGTTGAGCTCATGCTAGTAATTCTTGTCCCGATTAATGATTTCTGCTTCAAGGGTGTAACATTAACGTAACGCGCAGGTGTTGAAAGAAGACTCGATTTTTCTTGCAACTTCAAAAAGATCAACTATAGACAAATGCAAATTACCGGTGGGACTTAAATTGTTCGTCTCTGCTGCTCATACAGAAGATGATCTGGTGAAAGCTTGCGAATCGATTAAGAGAGTTACGGCAACGCTATTGCCAGGTCCATGATTATGAGTTATAGATGAGGTCTGGTTTCAAAGTTTTTGCTAAGTAAACAAAGAATCCTGAAAGCTTTTACCATGTGACGGTGTATTAGTTTTGAATTAGTACTTGGATTGCTCTTCCTCGTGCAGGTTTGGGATAGAACAAGGATTTCAATGACAGTATTACAAAAGCAAAAGAAGATTTTCATTATATTATATAGTTGTGTAGAGTATTGCATACCGAACGCACTAAGTTAATATGCAATATGCTGTGGTCTGCCGAATTCTTCTGCATACACTCTTGTTTTTAATTTTTCAATTTCACTTCTATTTCTCTTGTTATTTCTTTAACTTCGCAGTTTTTTGTTGTAGATATGTTTTCTTTGATTTCCTTCTTTATCCAAATCTGTGATGCTTATCTTCTGTTCATCCTATATACCTTTGTTCATATTCACTGGTCCATGATTAACGATTGGATGCAAAGAAGAAAACAGAAAGAAATTGCTTGAACAAATGCATGCTTCTGTCTAAACTCGAACAAGAGCAGAGTCAAGGAAGAGGAATAGGAGGAGGCAGATATTTGTCGATTGTCAACTTATAAGATCTTGCAACCACGAGGACTTGAAGCACATGTAGCGACTATAGAGAACATATAATTAATCGAAAACATCATTAACCATATATAGTTGTATTAAACATAAGAAACCCCTCAAAAGTAAGATTGTAAAACACTGCTAATGCTAATCAGTAATTTTTGGGGGAGAAAAAACAAATCAAATGAATACATTTTAACTTTTTCAGTAACTCCAGAGAACGAGAAGAGAGCAGCAGTTGGTGACATTGACAAAACTCATCCTTGCTGACATAAAGGAGGCCATCACTACACTTCTGTTGTACTTTCATCACCCAATATCCTTTTCATCCTTCACAACTCTCCTGTTGTAACTTCCACCATAAACCTCAATATTCATTTCATCCTTAAGGAGAGACATCGACTCAACCTACGTTATAATTGATTCGATGCTTTCCTGAATCCTGCCCACTAGCCCTACGAAGCTGACAACCTAAAAACTGTATCATCTAATCTTGCAGCTTTTCCCCCGAAATAAATAAGAACGGGAATTTGGTACATGTACAAACGGAGCTATAAGTTCGTTTGGTTTCCAGAAGAATACACCTGTTTGTTTACCTCTAAGGTTGATCGGAACTAGCTGCAACAGAAGTGCTTGGACCAGCACCGTTTTCCTGTGGTGGTGAAGTGCCCCACTTGCCTTCCGACTCTAGTGGCTCAAGTACGCAGACTCCACCATCATTGAGTCCTAATGCAAATTGATTAGGTTCTGATGGGTGCGCTGCGATAACCAAGGGATAAACCTTTATACTGCAAAATTGAAGTAATATAATTAGGAAATGGGAAAAAATATATTGAAGATATATTTTATGGTGATTGGCTCGTTTAAACTTGTAAAAATATATTGAAGATAAATAAATTCCAAGAAATTTCAGAAGCACTCACCTTGGATTGGATGTTATGTACGAAGAAGAATTGATTCGACATCTCAACCGCAGAGTTGAAGAAGTAAGAACACCAACACTTCCATCTTCAAAACTGACATATATAGATTGACTATCGCAAGAATATGTAGCATCTGTGATCGGGCCACTTGCTTCCAGGGGTAACCACTATTCAGATAAAGAAAAATGTAAGTTATTACCACTGGAAGCCAAGAAAGAATCACCAGTCAATCATCTAAATAATGATAAGACACCAATTTTCGCAAAAACTCAAGGATTATATGTTTACTTTGAGGAACAAGATTTTCGAGAAACTTATATTTTCTAATGCAGGCTGTCATCAGAAAATGTTAATTTACATGATATTAGCAGAAAAGCATAATTTTTAAAAAAAGAAAAAAGAAAAAGTGCAGTAGTGCAAAAAGATGTACTGTCCAGAATAAACCTACAACAAGCACGGTACAAACAACCATATTTGTCAAAAGCAAAAATGTTAAACGTCACACCTGCTTCAGGCATGTTAATTTGGGTGCTTCATATATTGCTATCTGAGTTTCATGGACTGCTAGTAAATGTGTTTGGTCTTGATGAAATTGCACTCGTGTATCTGCAAGAGGAGAAGTCGTACGACCAGGTGGAATCTGCAAGTTTTTACTTGTTTGCTTTTCCCATGCATCAGTGCTCCAAACGCAGAGCTGCAGAAATAGAAAGGCATCATTAGCTGAAAATATTACACAGCCACACGCCCAATTTCATGTGCTTCAAAGTAAAAGAAAAATCACAACACTCCACACTACATAGGAGTAATGAGAAATGCAAATAAATGTGGGTTTATTGGGAAAATAGGATAAAAGTTCAAATTTACTAAAGTGTATACAGAAGCCCATGCTATTTACCCAAGAACTTTTTATTGTAGTCCTAGGTCTATTAAGTCTCACTGTGCAGTTCCTAATTTCGTGATCCTGGTATATTTTTTATAAGATGGCGTAAAGAACAGGAATATACACGTGCAGGAACCATAATTTCCACTTGTAGAAGCATCCATGTCAAAAGCACCTTACCTGAGAGTCAGCTCCTGAAGATACAAGTACATTAAGTGCATTAGAGAAGGCAAGACCAGTTATCCTTTCTTGATGACCTTTGAGTTTGGTCTTAACCTGTGCAACAAAAGCATACAATAAAAACGGCTTGACTTATAAAATTGTTAGGCTCACGAGTTTAAGTAAAAAGTTGCACCACTTAGGCTCTACCTCATCAACCCGGACATTATATATTTGGATAGAGGAATCATCCATGCCTATGGCTATGATGTTGTTGTCTTGTGGGTGAAATGCCAGAAATGTTGCTGCTGGCGGAGGAGGCATGAACGTAGTCATCATCTGTAGATAAAAAAAGTTATTTCCAAGTTAACTGGGGACATGTAACATAGAAAGCAAGCGTTTATCTAATAACAAGAACTGTTACCTAAGACCAAATATTGTTCATAAGCACTAGATACAGTTGAAAGTAAATGCCTGGTATGAGCAGAAATAAGCCACTTACTTTGAACGTCATCATGTTGAATAATGAAATTTTTCCTCCCGAAGCTGACATAACATAAGAATCATTCTTAGACAATGCAAAGCATGGAACTACATCTTCAGGGTTCGTGTCACTAATATCATTTGTCATCAATATTCCACTAGCAGGTTGCCACAGTTGTGGTGCAATATTAGCATTTGCCTACAAAAGTTGAATAAGCAACTAGAGTAAAAGAAGAATAGTATGAAAAAGGAAATTTCCCTGTAAAATAATTACCTTCCCTGTTGTGTTACGATCATTCTTTGGCCATTTCCAGAGTTTGTGTACAGCATTGGCAGCTAGAGCCAATATGGAAAACCCTGAATTGGTGTAGATCAGTCTTGAGACCTGGTAAATGCATTTAAAACTGGGTTAAGTAAGTTTGAGAAAGAAACAAAAAACTATAAACAGGTCAAGATGTACTTAATAAAGGATAAGCTAAAAATATAGTGAACTGAAAGCTATTTTAAGATTAGGTGAACTTGGAAGGGAATAAAACAACTTATAACTAACAGCTTCAAGCTCTCTCTAGTTCTAAAGTTTTCCATAACCATATCTAAATATCCAATCTGGAGAGTCTGTTGCTTTTAATTGAATGCTTGAAACTTAAGTAAGAATTCTTTGAGGGCAACGCAATTGATGTTAAAAAGCATTCATTAATTACTCCAACAGTCAAACTACTTGAATTGACAAGAGAAACAAAGACATAATTAACAGTCAATTTAAAATTTTGAATAGTAATTAGTGTTTGATTACTGTTTGTTTAAAGTAAAAATTAACCAAATTACTCTCTGGCGAAACGAGAGCTTAATTGTGCAGTATGAGCCAAGGGAGGGTGGAAACAAAGAAACTCAGGGGTTAAAGATGCAAGCGGTAGTTCTGATGGAACAGCTAGTTCTCCTATAATGGAAGTAAGCACAAATCCAAAATTGAAAGAAAATCCAATTTTAGGCAACGTCTCATTATGAAACTTCGAATGTTTGAAGACTGAGTTGATGTTACCCTTATTGCCGTCAAACTATCTGGTAGCCTAAGGGAGCGACATTGTGCTGGCTCATTGACTTCTGTAAGCTTCCAGATTCTGGATTTCTCGCTAGACTCATCTGCAATCCTGGGCTTCACATCTGCCAAACTTCGACTATCTCCATTCTAAAAAATAATCGAACAATTTCACCACAAATTGAAAATACTAAAATGTCAATTCGAAAATTAAATACTACAGAATAGTTGTAGCATTATCATGTGAAGAAGTTTGAACTGCAACTATTTTGTGTACGCATAAATCATTAATAATGTACTTGAGACCAGGATATTGATCATATGTTCATAAAAAGAGATTCCCTATCTAAAATTTTTTAATGGCAGCATACCATTGGAATCATGGACGGTACAGGACCAATATGATCTACAATGCTTGATCCAACAGCAGCACTAGCAGCACCAAATGTGCCCATCAGAGGAGGCTGAAGATGCATAATACATTTCAGCATAAATACACACAATGGATAATAGAAGATGGGAATAAAATATTTTACCTTTACAGCTGAAGTAGAGACTACCCTAGATGCATCAAATGAACGGTTCTCCATTGTCCTCAGTAGCCTAATGCCATCTGTGTTAGCCAGAATTTTTACAGCATTGTCATTTGTTGAAACTGCCAACAATATCCCTTCTTTGTTGAATCGGATACAAGGGGATGCCTAAAAGATAAAATAATTAGTAGATAGCTGCAAAGACACTGTCTGCCAGGTTTAACTCAGTACAGAGGACAATTACCGGCAATCCACCCTCTGCATCAGTTTTTGTCAATACGCTTACATTGTCCATATCCCAGAACTTGATCATGGACTCATCCCCTGTGGCCAAAAATCGATTCTTGGTAGTATCAAACTGTACAATCCCCACAGCTCGTTTGGAGAGACCAGCATATGAACGTTTTACGGCTCCTTCACTTTCATTCCATTCCACAAGGAATGAATCTCCTCCTTGGTTAGTCCCACAAGAAAACAACCTGTATATCAATACATTATATGTAAATTTCTGGGCTCTTAAAAAAAGTTAAGAAATAAACATAATAGTAAATGGTATGGATGTTTCTATTGACCGTGTTCCATCAGCGCTGTATGCCATATTGGTAGACGAATGGCCTGGCGCGTCATAATCAACTCTTGAACCCAAATTATCATACAACCATGCTTTTATTTTGCCATCAGTTGCCGTTGAGAAAATAAACTAAATTCACGGGGCAAGGAATGAAGAAAGTTAGATAGAACAATAAAAAATAGAAACCAAAATAAACTGCACATTATTATAGAAACAGGAAACATTTACACTAGATCTAGAAAATTCTAGGTTCACAAGTATAATCTACAGATATAGATGCTTCTATGATGCCATTTCTTTTCTTATACATGGGAGTCAGATGGTTGAAATTGACTTTAGACCCCATTTGGTAGCCCCTTTTTTGGGAAGAAAGAGTTTTTGAATGGTAATTTTTTTGGAGAATGAGTGGTTAAAAAGTAAGAAATTTTTTTGAGTTCATGTGAAGAATATTTTATTGTGAGAATGTGTGGTTGAAAAAGAGTATGAGAAAAAAGAGCTTTAAAAGAATGGTTACCAAACAAGGGCTTATATATTTAGTAATGAATTATAACTCTCAACTTTTCAAGGATAATAATAGACTAAGAACAGTTAGCTATATGCTTCATTGCGAGGCTCAGTGAAATATTCTTCTGGATAGTCATGTTATCATGTTTCTATATCATATCAGTAAAAGTGCAAACTGAAAAGAAAGATAAATCAATCAGTTCATTTACAATCTACCATTAGTTATACCTGAAATGAAGATCATACCTGAATATTTTCCTTATGATGTGGACATACAGAATGCACGGGTGCTTCATGGCCTTCAAACGTATACTGCTTTGCTCCTGATACCACATCCCACACCTATACAAGAAAAAAAAAATCAGAGGGTGTTTGGTGGGGATTAAAATTAGATTTTTTAGTAAATTGTGATAGAAGTTTTTGAAATGTGTGGTTGAAAAGTTGTGGGATCCATGAAAGATGCGTTAATATTGATTGTTTGACTTTGTCTTAGATCAAAATCAGATTTTATTCCAAATTGCTTTGCTCCTGATACCACATCCCACACCTATACAAGAAAAAAAAAATCAGAGGGTGTTTGGTGGGGATTAAAATTAGATTTTTTAGTAAATTGTGATAGAAGTTTTTGAAATGTGTGGTTGAAAAGTTGTGGGATCCATGAAAGATGCGTTAATATTGATTGTTTGACTTTGTCTTAGATCAAAATCAGATTTTATTCCAAATCAATCACGCTTTCAATATATATTAAAGGAATGAAGAAGAATCCACCCAAGAATAAAGAAGAATCCACACCCACTCCCCAACCGATTAAAGAGACAAACACATGCAAAAACCTGGTGGGTTCTGAGAAACATTTGTGAAAGAAACAAAAGGAAAGTAAGTTCACTCATTGTGCTGCATGAACCAATAATATAAGTAATCAGACCTTAATAAGCCTGTCCTCTCCACATGTAACGACACACAGTTGTTTGTTTGGATAAGAGAAAGCAAGATCATTCACACTCCCAGCATGGGCTTCAATCTGGAAAAGTAACATGAAATCAGTATGTCAGTAAATTAATCCATATTAGATATACTAAAGTAGTAAAAAGAGGTGTAAATCATAATCAACATATAGTAAGATGAAAAAATCATAAAAAGGAACTTAGTGAGATGAAGAGCATGCACAAACCTCGAGGCGATTTCTTGGATCATCACCACAATGATAGGAATATATGTGCACTATGTGCTTAGAGTATGCAACACCTGAAGCATCACCAAGTTACATAAGAATAACATGTGGCAAAAGACATGTCTTTCTTCCGCCTGAGAGAAAAAAGAAAAAAATGGCTAATGTAACATAAGACAAGTTCTGTATGACATACCAAACAGTGAGCCATCAGGACTCCATACCACACGGTTAATTGATGCAGAGTAGTCACTGGCCAGAGATGTCTGATACAGAATGGAATAACTATTAGTGAATCGTACAACTTATAATTCAAATAATCTATTACAGAAGAAGAAGGATGCAATTCACTCATGCTGGAAACATTCAAGGGCAGACCTGCAGCGCCGTTGAACAAGCTGCAAGATCCCAAACTTTGAAACTTCTATGACAGAGCCTCTCCCGACTGCCTAGTCCCCAAATCATTATATCACCAGAATTTGTTCCAACTGAAAATACATGAAGCAGTTGCATTAGCATTCACATAACTGTAAAAACAATATTAAAATTACAAATAGAAGCTGTATCAAGCTGGATTATGCTGACCAAGTAGCAAAGTTTGTTGTAAAGGATGGAAATCCATGCTCCTGACCGTTGAGCCCAGATTGAGAGTGAAACAAACAGCCTTCGGCAGATCATCAAATGAGTATGAACTTTGCCCATGGGTCTGATTAGTGTATCCAACAGGTAAGATATTGACAGCCATATTATTAACCTGTGAAATGAAGAAGTTTTGTGTAAATCAATAGTTTTGGTCATAACTTGACCTGTTACAGAACAATGTGCAAATACACGTAAAAGCTTTGAAGTCCAAACCCTTTATATACATATACTTTGTACTTTAGACAACCGAAAAACAGGACGAAAATGCTTGCTCAAACAGTCAAACTCACACAGTACTATCAAATTAGAAAATTTATAGAACAAAACAAATAATCATGTCCTAACAAGGAGGCTTGGGTTTCTGTTACAACAGCAGATAAATTAAGGAATTTAAGATTGTGATTCATACTTCATCTGACATTCCAAGAAGTCTTGCTCTCTTCAAGACATGTTCAGAATCAGCAGTTTGATAGTCGATAGCTGGGTTATTTAAAGGTGGAGTCCTGGGACGCTTTAACATAGAGGCTGCTGCAAAGTTAGCACATAAACAAACAGTATAAGTTATAACTTAGAGGTAAGCCAAAGAGTTGGGGAGATGGAAGGGAAGTGTCTTTTGACGTTTTATCAACAAATGGAAATGGTTGTGAAAACTCTGAATACCTGCATTATTTTGAGGGAGGAAGCCGATTGGACCGGAAGAAGCTGAAGGGTGAGGAACCTGAGATGGATTAGCCAACCATGCAGCAGGAGACGTTACCAGAGGACCTGGTGCTGGCTGAAATGGCTAGAGAAACAACAAGAAAATCAGTCTCAAACTTCTTGAAATTCTCAAATAAATCCTATTTGAATGTTTTTTCTTGAATAATACAACTTACACCATGAGCACTCAGGGGTGGGAATCCCCCAGGCTTAGGAACAGCCCCCATAAGTGGAGCAGTTACGGGTGACGGGGCCCTCACACCATTTTGTTGTGAGGGTCCACAAGAATGATCCACAAACAGAGTTTTAATATCAGGATTAGGCTTTGGATTCTTACAGAGCTGATGCTGCCAATTCAAACTGCAAGCAATACAGAACAGAAAAAATAGCAATGTTTCAATTTCATATTCTGATAGAACTTCCAACATCACAAATTATGAAGAAATTAACCTCTGATTAATTAGTGTTCTTAGTCTTGAGTTCTTCAAGCTGGGGAAGTTCAGCTTATCACGAAACAAGGGATTTGCTTCTATCAGCTTCTTAAGTTCAGCAAGCATTATACTCCTAGCAGACTTGGTATCTCCATACTTAGACAACTGCTCATTTTCTCTGCATGTCATTCCATTTACAACAACCTCCTTGAAAATACAGCAATGCAAACTCCCACAAATGAAGAATATAATAATAAGAAACAGGAAAGTTCCTTTCATTACCGAAAATTGTCAAAAGTCAAAAGCTGTGTAATTTCTTTGAAAAGGTCTTCATTAAAGGCAGAAAATACTTTCAAGTCCTTCACCAAAATATCGACTGCTTTAGGACGATCTTTCCTACAATTTGGAAACACAATTATATGCATTTAAATTCACATTAATCCAGAAGAATACGAAAATTAATACAGAGCTGCCAAAGACATTCAATGATATTAATTGAAAAAAAAAAAAAAAAGAAGAAAACCAGATAACCTGTCCAGGGCTTCAAGATACTTTTGCTTTCGGATCTCAAAGAAAATTTTCATTGAATATCTGTTATCATCAACCTTAGTAAATCCAGATAAGTACTTTTCCACTTCTTCCCATTCCCCATTTGCCACCATTTCCTCAAAGTATCTCATGTTGAAGAAGAACCCTGATTCTTGTTCCAATCTGTAATCAACGGACATAATTTAACCAATAAAATTTCTAGAATTAAGAAAGCGCGGAAAGCAGCTTCAAACGCATAAATCCCCTCAGGGTTTTTCCCAAAAAAATAATGCTTCCATAAAATTCCAAACAAAAATTATTGTAATTCAATCTCACGAAACCGATTTTTCAGTCAATTAATAAGACCAATTAGTTGGGCAAGGATGAGTCAAGCTATAATTGACTGATTAATATACTTTAGATCCAAAAATTATGCATCTTTTTTAATTCTTTTTCCTCAATTTGTGAACAGCCAGAAATTTTGAATTAAACCGAAAAAAAAAATAAAAAATTGGAAAATTGAAATCTTACTTGTGAACTGCCTCTTTAAATTTCTCTTCATCAAGAAATTGGAGGATTAAAAACACAAGCTCTCTGCTCAGAGACGACATAATCGCTTCCTTCTCTCACAAGACCTGCCAAAAGGGTAAAAATAAATTAAATATAAAATTTTCCATTTCTGCATAAAAATATAAATTAAAAAGAATTCCTCATAGATAATTATATTAATCACATAAACCCCATTTAAAATAATTCCCAAAAATCACCCCCAAACTTCAATCCATACACAAATTCATTCATATCACACATCCAAATAATGCATGCACGTAGCCCCGTCTTCACATGTTTGTGCGTGCTTGCATATGTATATGTGCGCGCGTGTGAAAATGTATGCTTTTATATCTATGTGTAAGCATGTGAGAGATACATGGTTTGATACCTAGAACGAATGAGAGAGAAAGAAACAGATCGGAAGGGTTTTTGTATATAGAGAGAGAGAGAGAGAGAGA
>NW_019266118.1:405977-412896 GCF_002742605.1 Olea europaea var. sylvestris
TGTTTTTTTATGTTTTTATTTTTTTTTTTTTTTTTTTTTTTTTTTTTTTTTTTTTTTAAGTTAAGAAGCAATGTTTGACGTGTTTGGATAATTTTATGATAGTTAAAAGTGATAATTGGGCTATGCACCTTTATTTTAAAAAACTTGAAAATACCTCATTTTTCATTTTTTCTGTCTATATATATATATATATTTTTTAGAAAATGAGTAGTTGAAAAAGTAGGAAAACTTTTTGGTTTACATGTAATATTATTTTATGAAAAATTGTGTGGTTGAAAATAAAAGAGAAAAATTATAATGTGAAATAATGGAGGTCAAACGGGAGCAAATTAGTCACCAACGATAATCCTCACGTATCCACCCGTCACCGCCGCCTCGCCACCGCCATTCCAATAATTATCATTTCCAATTTCCACTACCATCGTCATCATTGACACCTTTGCCACCAATCCATCACCTCCTTCCAACACCACAATGAGATTTGCGTTTCCCCCCTTTGATCAGTTAATAAATTCAACAACGGCAATCACCATCCATGACCATCACGACTACCTCCATATCTGCACCATTTCCCACCTTTTGGATCCAGTTTTTTGGGTGTTCTGAACGGATTTGGATGAAGTAGTGACATTTTTGTCCAAGAAATACAAAGTTTTAGTTCCATAATTGAAAATTGAAGTCCATGTTATATGTTTTTATTATGTCAATCATTGTCATTTTTCCTTTAGCGGTGGGGTCTGGCTACGAAAGTTGTTCAATCTGCTTGTAACATTTTGAATTGTTAATGTAATCTTCTTAAAATAATTTTGAAGTGAATTTGAAAGAATTGATTTGGATGATGATGGTTGAGAACGGATAAAATCGACCTACTTGGTAATGATGGTGGCGGAAGGAGGTAACTATGGTTGGAAATTGTATTAGAATTAGGATGGAACAGCAACATAAAAAAATAAGTTACTCTTCAAGTAATATAATAACATGCATGTTACTCGAATGAAACATTTATTTTTAACTTGTTACCACGTAAAAATGTTGAAGTGAAATTTTGATTTTAATATATAAAAGTATCACAATATGATCGCTTTTATGAATTATTTTTAATAAGTAAGATGGTATTTTTTAGAAAAATTTAGTCATCTATGATGAAAATTCCAAAAAATGAAAAAAAAAAAAGAGAAAAAGAAAAAGACGAGGCATTTTTTTAATTTTTACAAAGAATGTAGGGTATTTGTCAAAATTTCCTCTTTTAATATAAGTTAGCACTATGTAATTTTGTCAAGAATTTTCTTTTAAAATAAGTACAAAAATTGCGCCACTTTTGCTGCATTCACCTCAAAGTGTGGCGTATCAAACTTGTTATAGTGGTTGTTAGATTGTTGGAAAATAATTAGTTGTAGTAAATCTATAAAATGCAGAAGGTAGAACTTTTCGACTAATCAAATTTTGTGATAGCATGATATCCTAAAGTAAAATTGCCTACCATTAACTGTTGTGACCTTTGTGGACAATCACTACTTGAATATAACAATCAAATCTACTTGTGTAACAATTACAAATAGTTTCAAAACTCTCAAATGTACACTTAAAAATATGTATATAAATATAAAAATTGAGTATGAAAATTTATAGAATATGAAAATGATAATATCATTTTTTGATATAATTTTCTCAAAATCAGACGTGTGTTTATATAGATAGAATAAATATAACTGCCTCCGCCATGATCCAAAAATATTTACAATTTTTATTGGTTTTTGGACAATGGGCTATTGAAAAACAATCATATTATACTGAATAGTTTGATCCATTAAATAATTTCAAAAATAATTAAAAAATAAAAATATATTATTTTAATCAAGGAAGCCGAAGATCAAAGTTTTTTCAATTATCGCATGGAATTTGACCTGAACCCTTAACCTTCTACACAAATTTCACACTTCTCACCAAATAAGCATTTCATCTAAATTACTTATTTCTTTCACATAGTATATTATTGTATAAATATCTAACATTAGTTGCATTAGGTATTGAAGTTTGAAAATATAATGACACTAAAAAGACTAACAAAATGGAAAATTTCAACAATTTTTCACTTTTTTTTTTTTTTATTTGCTGTTACGGTAAATGAAAACTTCGTAAACTATTTAAACCATACACATACAAATCCAAGAAAAAGATCAGTGAAATAGTGAGTTAGGGTATGAAAGTGGGAGGATGGGAGACATCAGAAATGTGCTAGCGAAACTGGGATGGAGGAGGGAGGAGTTGGGACTAAGTGAGGTGGGCTGCCTTTTGTGGGCATTGGGGAGGGGTGAGGGTAACATTGTGGTGCATGGGCTCAGCCTTAGGCTTAGGGAGTGGGAATCGGGTGGTGAGGGAGAATCAGTGGTGCCCTCTCTTTGTTGCGACCGGTGGTGGTGTCGTGCATGTGATAGTATGTTTCTCTATGCCGGTGACATGCTCTTCTCTATTTGTGATGTTGAGCATTGGATTATTCGGACGGACCAGACCAACTACAAAGTACGAATTCAAGTACGATAGAATACGGATATGTTGACACAATTTTTATAAAAAAAATTAGGACACGTGAATACGTGCATGTATTTTTATATATATATAAAATTCATCATAGTTTTATTAATATAAAAAAACAGAAGCATGATAATAAAAACAAAATAAAATACTATATTATTTTATCTTATTCCTTAATTATTTCATCTTTGTTTTTTCTTCAACATCAACTCTTTCATTATCATTAAAAAGAATAATTTCAATTCTAACTCATCTAATGATAGGTTAGCAATCGCAAACAATTCAACACTTTCAAGAGTATCAAATGAGATTTCGACAATGTCCCACATTTTGAATTTTCCTTTTGAATAGAGATTTAATACTATTATCTATTTTCAATAATAAAAATATATTTGTCAACCATTTCTAGCACGATTTTACATATATTAAAATGATTTAATATGTTGTGTATTTTTACAATAAAAAATAAATAAATCTAACTATCAATTAAATTAAAAATCTAGTAATGTGTTTCTCTTTGCTCCACAATTAAAACTCTAGCTTATCATCCTTTCATTGTTCATATTTCTTATCGATGGACTTCATATATTCCTTTGTTTAATGTGTTGGTTGTATTGTTTAATGAAGTGGTTGTAACTTGAAAGTTGTTATTGATTATTAAAGAGAAATCCAAGAAGGTACCCAAAAAATGAACTAGAACAGCAGGATGTCAGTTGTCCCGCTCCTTATCGACAAAAAATATTAAAAAATGAACAAAAAATTTGCATACTTTTCAGGTCTTTTCCTTTCTTTTTTCTTTTTTCCCCTCATAGATATATTTATCTGCAAAAGAAAAGCCTGATCTACTTTTCTACTTTTTCTTCGTTTGTTTGTTTATTTTTTGGTGTGTGGACGTGTCTTGAAGGAAAAGTAACCTAATGACTGACCAAATTTTACTTAACAAATCAATCAACGTCTTGCTCGGTTGCTATAAAAATTAAATTTATAATAAAAGTTGATGAAATATGTAATTATAAAATTGAGAAAAATTGTACAAACATGATTTACCGTGACCCATGTCTCATAATCGGTGTATTTCTTGATTATGTGCTATTTTTACTAGCCCTTTATATATATATATATATATATATATATTACAACAAATAGACTAGCCCCAGTTTGACCTGCATTACATTTCATTTCATCAACTTAAATTAATTTTTTCTCTCTCTTATTTTCAATCACACAATATTCAATAAAATAATATTACATATAAATCGAAAACTTTTTATTCATTTACAACCATCCAATTTTAAGAAAAAAAATTATTCGCTCCATTATAATCAAAATTAATGAAGGCTAAAGAGGGGCCAAACAATATTAAACAACATTATAAAGGAATAACAGAGACCAAAATCTTGTTAATAGTAACATTCAATTGGTCCAGTACTAAGTAACAAGCGAAACTAATTAAATTTGATGAAACAAAATGTTATACTCCTTTCATTCCATAAAAATAATTTCGTTCAATTTTTATGCAGATTAAAAAATTATAATTAATATAGTTGAAAATATAAATTTCTCTTACTTTTTTTTTTTTTTTTTTATATATCCCCACATTAAGTAATAGTTTAAATAGGATTATTTCATATTTGTTAGTAACAAGTCATATTAAATAGGGATATATTAAAAAAAATTTATATTCTCAACAAATAAAGTGATCTATAATTTGGGATAGACAAATAAGTAAAATAAATCTATTTTTATGAGATGGAGAGAAAGTAAGCTCCTGTTTAGCGACCTTTAAAATTTTAAAGTATTTGCTACAATATCATTTTTATCACATATTCACACAAATCAAATATTTTACACATAAATTAATAAATTTTTCTTATTTTTTAATCGGACGTTCTCCAAAAATTACTATTCAAAATTCTTTAATTTTCAAATAGGATAAATATATTTGTACAATACCAATTACAAAAAGTTTGACAAACTCGACACTTGGCTCCCCTCCAACAGACGGCCACCAAATGTCGAGTTTGTCAAACTTTTTGTAATTAGTATTGTACTTCTAGCATAGTTCTTTCAAATAATGGACGACAGGTTCATGACTCAAATGGGCACTGGCAAGTGAGATTGTGATNGTATTGTACTTCTAGCATAGTTCTTTCAAATAATGGACGACAGGTTCATGACTCAAATGGGCACTGGCAAGTGAGATTGTGATCAGTACTTCAGTATTTTGACGATTCGAATTTGATGGTTATAATTAATCAATATTTTTGGTTTTTTGGTCAAGTCTATTACTGGATAACGAGAAGTTATAACACGCGCGGCAAGGTTTGCTATGGGCACGCGTCATGAATTTCTTTAACAATTGTCCGTACTTAGCGTATTGGCACGCGCTAAACGATAAGGAAAAAACAAAATTGGTGGTTACAAATGGATGACAACAAATGCTTAACTCTGAAGTTTCGGAAATTTTCCATGAAATTTACGTTTGACGAATGGAATGTGATGTGACTTCTAATTTGATTATGAAAGTGCCTCTCATAAAAAGTAAAAAAATAAATATTTTAATTTAATTAGGAAAGCATCAACTCGACACTGGGTAACTTTGGAAAGGAAAAAAATGAAATAGGAAAGAATAGTTGCAAGCGCTGTAATGCGCATTTCGACACATATACAGTGTTAAAAAGTAGTAGTCATAATTTACTTTACTTTTTTTTTTTTTTTACAACTATATGGAAAATTGTATTTCTATACGAACAAGGTTTTTCCTTAGAGGTGCTATAGTCACTTTTTTTGGCCTTTATCCAATGAAAAATTGTCAACTGTATCGGTAAATATTTGATTGTGCTTTTTCTGTACATGTAGCACAAGTCATAATATATTGCATATTATGGAATATAATGACTTCTCGTTGTTTAGAAAAACAAGTTTCAATACGAAATTTTATATATATATTGGTATGAAAAGAGAAGAAAATATAGAGAAATTAATAGATTTGTATGTATTATTAAGAATCAATATCCTATATTTATAGAGTTCAAAATCAGAATTACAGTTGGAATACAATAGATCTTCTAAACTAGATAAAACTATATGTATCATGATAGTTCTAAATAATTATCTTATTATTTTACAACTCTCCATTTGATGATTATTTTTGCAATAACTATCTCATTGAAACTATGTTTGACAAAAAAATCAATGGGACAATAATGCCAACAAATGAAAATAGAGACAAATAATTTGGAGTAATAAAATGTAGTATCATTAAAACCTTGTCAAAAAAATCCATTGGGACAGAACTTGATCGAAGGAAAAAGAGTAAAACTACTCCCTTGATTTCAATTTTTGTACCAAGCTATCCATGTCTCGTACATCATTGATCTTCAATATTATAATTTTTGGTGAATTATGTCTCATCTTATCTTGCATAGTTTTCAGATAATATCTTCTTCATAAGAGATATTTTTATCAATATTTGATAATTGTAATAATATGATGATAACTAGAATTAACCTGAATATCCCACAAAATTCACATTTACTATTAAATGCAAATAAAATAATAACGAACTAAAAAAAAATTAAAGAATATATATATTGATTGACCATGTAAAAATGTTGAAAAATAATATAATAGATAGTTCCAGAATTGAATTTTCTTGAGTAGGTAGGAAGCCTGGAATATGACATCCATTGTGTAATGTGTGCACAAATTAGGTTTGAATTAATTGCCTGAATTTTTTAGGTTTATAACCTTTCACGTATCTTCATTAAGTCAAGGTTGAGAAGACAACTTTTGGGCAATGAAAGCGACTTACTCATGTTTTATATGTAACATTAAATAGAACCTTTTTAATACAAAATGTAATATTATTTACTCTACTTTATTAAATATGTTGCATGTATTTAGGCCTTGTTTGACAACCTTATAATGAATTTTCGAATTGTGAATTTTTTAAGATGGTGTCATTAAAAATTAAGAAAAAGTTTTGAGTATACGTGTAAAATATTTTTATTATGAAAATTTGTAATTGAAAATAAGTTTGAGGGGGTCAAAAAAGAGTTTTATTTTAATGGTTGTCAAACGGAGGCTTAGAATGATTATAAGAAAAAATATAGATAATATATAATCGATCATTCATCTTTGAGGATATTTTTTGAAATCAAATGCAATAAGAACTGGATTAAATTGACAGTTCAACTGAAAATCGATTTAATTACACGAAAAAACTCTTCGAAAAATAAACATAAGTAAAATAATCGAGGAACCAATTGGTTCACCCCTTAGTTATATATTTTTCTAAAAAGAAGAATTAATTTATTTGTCTATTTATTAATTTTTTTTTAACCATTATGGATGAAAACAAAATAGTCTTCCCAAAAACCTTTCC
>NW_019266118.1:421155-423949 GCF_002742605.1 Olea europaea var. sylvestris
GATATAAATAAGTTAAACACAAAGAAAGAAGGAAAATTTTGATGAGAATGATGATTAATAAGTTTAAATCAATCAAAGTTTTTTATATGAGGAAACAAATAAAATGAATGCAAATGAAGGCTCAAAGAATTCTTAAAACAAAAATATCTTACTTTGATTCACTTGGAAATCTCTTTAAGAATGGAAAGAGTGAGGAAATTTATAGAGTTCAAAAACGAGAAAAAAATCTGTATGTTTGAAGACTAGTCCGATCGACCGCCTTTTGTCCGGAAGATTAATAAAGCCGTTTGTACAACAAAAATCAGAAGTTAGAATAGTCATATTCTAGACTGTTACAGGGTGTCCGGTCAACCGCCTCTTTGGGGGATTGACAGCCTCGATAGCGCGGTGTTTTTTCGTTTTGACCCCATTTGTTCCGGTTTGACAGTTTTGAAGTACGTGGACCTTTGGAAAATATTTTTAACTAATTTTTCATGATAAAAATATTTTTTAAAGTCCAAATATCACTTTTAAAGGTCATTTTTATATTTGATCAAAACATTGGATTGGAATGATTTTTAATGCACAAAAATTGTTTTCAATACATAAAAGGATTTTGAGCTTAACCATTCATTATCAAATATCGAAGTGTTAGTACTTTTACATTTTGCCTAAGAAATCAAGTCTTAGATCTTCCTTCGAAGTTTCTTCCATGTATGGCTCTTGAACATTGGATCTTTATCTTTCTTGTCATTAATCTTCAATGCGTAACTTTTCTTGACGTTTATCTTTTAATCTCTCGTTTCAAATAATTTGACTTCAATGCATAAGCAACTTCCAATTTGATCATCATTTCAAGTCCAATATATGTTGCTTGATAGATTTTAACATCGAACTATCATCACTCAAAATAAATTGTTAGAAACATTATCAATCTTGTTTGTTATGATAAAACATTGAGAATGAAGTGAACCATAGGTCAACATATAGGGACTGGAAATTCATAACAGAAAAAGAGAAAAAAAAATTAATTTTTCTTTTTTTTTTTTCTCAATCTTTTCTCCCCAAATTCAGTTTAAATTCCAATTTTTGGTTTAATTAAAAGAAGGTGCTCACATGTCAGTATGGGTGAACATTGTTCGATTTGAATATATATCTAAAATTTCACGTTAAAATATAAATAATATCGTTAAAAATATATTACAAACCAAAGTTCTATAAGTCTAATAATTATAATGTAACAAAACGATAGAAATATATTAATTTGTTATTCAATACTAATTGGCACAATATTTACAATTATAACACATGATTAATTCCTTTTATTAAGATGAGAATACTCTACATAAATTTATTGATTATAGTTAAATGATATTAGACAACAAATAAAAGAAAATGAATAGAAGTAGAAAAAAGAGAAATGTGTGAGTTTGAATTAAAATCTAGATTTTATTTTTTACTTAATTATAATGGACAAATTGATAAATATAGGTCTTGAAATTAAAAATTGAAAGCTAATGATCAGATGTGAATTAATGTTTGATTATCAAATTTGGATAAATTCTTAATCTAAATTTCTTGATTACAACACACATAAATATCTAGTAACGATCTTGAATTCTTAATTTATAATATTTTTTAAAACTTTTCGAATAATTCTTGTTCGGCATTCCAACACGATTTGTGTTTCACTATTTCTATCAACTGTAGCTCAAACAATTTATTTTCTCGTGTCCCTAAAAAGAGGACATAAGCAATCCATTAGCAAATGAAGCATGGCCCCCACTCCCCGGTGTCAAAATGAGAGGGCTTCATCTAAAGAATATCTGAAAATGTGTTACAGAGATGAAATACGACCAACCTAATGTAACCGGTGACTGTTAGGTGATGCCTTTAGCACTGAACAAGAAACGAGGGATGGGAAAGACACAAGGATCAACCAACTAGAGCTATTACAATCTTAGCAAGTTAATAAATGCATCTTTCCATCTCATTGAGATGAATTGCTTTGAATTTATTTTTCATTCTAAAATCCTGTACATAAAATTTATGGGTTAATTATTTGAATGGTCGTTGAACTATACCAAGTGTTACTATTTAATAACTAAACTTATAAATATATTTTAATTATGCGTTACTCATCAATCGCTCAATGAAAACATCATATATTCATCGGTGATCAAAAACTCCAAACACGTAATTCTCAAAATTTAGAATAGGGTTTCGGTTCTATGATTATGATAGAAGAGCAAATATGAAACCATCCCGCTCGAGCTCCGGCATCCCAGAAGTTCAAAATTTGATCCACCTTTCCACCTCTTTAAGTCGGGATAGACTCAGACGTCCGATTAGAAAGAAAAGGAATTTCATTTATTTAATTTGCATGGAAGCTTAGTTGAATACAATCATTGGGAAAATGATGGAAAAGCAAGAATGGTTCATTGTATTTTTTCCAAAAACTCCAACAAACTATCGAGCCAGCCAGCCTAAAAGATCACTATACGACGTAGTCTGACAACCTTTTCCTTTTATCAAAATTGTGCGCCTGCCGAATTTATAGGATCTTACACTACAAAATTGAGTGGTGTCACTGTGCAAAACCCCCTCTGCATCCCAAAGAGTTGTGTTTAACGTGTCTACAAAATGCAAGAAATCAATTAAAATTTTTTTAAAAAAAAAAAAAGAAAAGAAAAGATTATTACCTTACACCAAACAAATACTATTACACATTGCCACAAGACATAATACATGATTTGGTTAAAGCGATGAAGAAGGAAAAGTGTGCCTACTCGTTATGTTTTTACGTCCATTTAAG